>NC_080386.1:34508840-34733599 GCF_014773155.1 Arachis stenosperma | reverse complement strand
TACAAATTGCTGACAATACATGATAAAGAGGTAGATCAGGATCTACAGACTGTTACTGTTTCCATTGCTGTAAAGATCAAGCAAAAAGGTGGTTGAATAACCAACTACAGCAAGCAATAAAGACATGGAAACAGTTATCAGAAAAATTCCTGAATCATTTTTACCCTCCAAAAAGGATGACAAGCTAAGGCTGGACATCCAAGGCTTTAAACAAGAGGATAATGAATCCCTTTATGATGCCTGGGAGAGGTATAGATGTATGCTCAGAAAATGTCCCTCTGAAATTTTCAGAGTGGGTACAGTTAGACATTTCTACTATGGCTTACAGAAAAAGCTCAGATGTCTTTAGACCACTCAGCTGGTGGATCTATACACATGAGAAGAAATTGAAGAAGCTCAGAGCTTATAGACATTGTTGCTAGAAACCAATACTTATATTCTAGCAAGGAATTCGTTCCACAAGAAGAGGTCATGGCAGTAGTCAATGATCCTGATCCTCAGAACAATGATGAGCTTAATCAACAATTGCTCCTGATGACAGAACAGTTAGCAGAATTTAAAGAAATGCTCCATGATACTAAGGTTGCTAACAAGAGCATAGAACTGCAGTTGAATCAAGCAAAACAGCAATATCTAAACAAATAACAGAAGAATGTCAAGCAGTTCAACTGAGGAGTGGGAAAACACTGAATGCCACTGCTCAAAGAGCAAGAAGTCAATTAAGGAACAGTTGACAGAGGATGACCAAGCCACTGTTCAAAATCCCTCTGAGGACAGTAAGAGCCCAGAGAGGAATATTATTGGCGTTCAAACGCCAGAAAGGAAGGAAAGTTGGCGTTAAACGCCCATTCCTTGCCCATACTGGCGTTCAAACGCCAGAACAGGGAGGAAAGCTGGCGTTAAACGCCCATTCCCTGCCCAGTTCTGGCGTTCAAACGCCAGAAAAGGGGAGAAGTTGGCGTTTAACGCCCAAACTTCATCCCTCCTGGCGTTCAAACGCCCAAGGAGAATCAGGCACCTGAGAGTTCTGATGATTATCCCCTAACAAGGCCTCTTCAACCATTTCTGTAAGGAATAACCTGCAGCATCTAAGGTTGAAGAATATCAAGCCAAGATGCCTTATCCTCAGAAAACTCCGCAAAGCGGAACAGGATAAGCAATTTGCCCGCTTTGCAGACTATCTAAGGACTCTTGAAATAAAGATTCCGTTTGCAGAGGCACTTGAGCAAATACCTCTTATGCTAAGTTCATGAAAGAGATCTTAGCCATAAGAAGAATTGGAGAGAAACTGAAAAAGTGTTTCTCACTGAAGAATGCAGTGCAGTCATTTTGAAAAGCTTACCAGAAAAGCTTCAAGATCCTGGAAGCTTTATGATACCCTGCACATTAGAAGGCGCCTGCACCAAGATAGCCCTATGTGATCTTGGAGCAGCATCAATCTATACCTGCACCACTATCAGAAAGCTTGGGTTGACTGGAGAAGTCAAACCAACAGGATATGCCTCCAACTTGCTGATGGTTCCATTAAACACCCATCAGGCATAATAGAGGACATGATTGTCAAGGTTGGGCCATTTGCCTTTCCAACTGATTTGTGGTGCTGGAAATGGAGGAGCACAAAGTGCAACCTCATTCTAGGAAGACCTTTCCTAGCAACTGGACGAACTCTCATTGATGTACATAAAGGGGAAGTAACCCTGAGAGTCAATGAGGATGAGTTCAAGTTGAATGCGTGAAGCTATGCAGCATCCAGACACACCAGAAGACTGCATGGACGTTGACATTATTGATTCTCTGGTAGAAGAGATCAATATGGCTAAAAGCCTAGAATCAGAGCTTGAGGACATCTTCAAAGATGCTCAACCTGATCAAGAAGAACTAGAGGAAGTAAAGGAATTTTCGAAAATTCCTCAGGAGGAGGATAAGCCTCCCAAGCCTGAACTCAAACCATTACCATCATCCTTGAAATATGCATTTGGGAGAGGGTGACACTTTTCCAGTGATTATAAGCTCTGCTTTAAATTCACAGGAAGAGGAAGCACTGATTCAAGTGCTAAGGACACACAAGACAGCTCTTGGGTGGTCCATAAGTGATCTTAAGGGCATTAGCCCAGCTAGATGCATGCAAGATCCTGTTGGAGGATAATGCCAAACCAGTGGTTCAACCACAGAGGAGGTTAAATCCTGCCATGAAGGAGGTGGTGCAGAAAGAGGTCACTAAATTACTGGAGGCTGGGATTATTTATCCTATTTCTAATAGCCCTGGTGAGCCCTGTCCAAGTTGTTCCCAAAAAGGGAGGCATGACAGTGGTTCATAATGAAAAAATGAACTGGTTCCCACAAGGACAGTCACAGGGTGGCGCATGTGTATTGACTACAGAAGCTCAATACAGCCACCAGAAAGGATCATTTTCCTTTACCATTCATAGACCAAATGCTAGAAAGACTAGCTGGCCATGATTATACTGCTTTTTGATGGCTATTCAGGCTACAACCAAATTGCAGTAGACCCTCAGGACCAAGAGAAAATAGCATTCACCTGCCCTTCAGGCGTGTTGCCTATAGGAGAATGCCTTTTGGTCTGTGCAATGCATGCAACCTTCAGAGGTGCATGCTCTCTATCTTTTCAGATGGTAGAGAAATTTCTGGAAGTCTTCATGGATGACTTTTCAGTATATGGAGACTCATTTAGCTCCTGTCTTAACCACCTATCACTTGTCCTGAAAAGATGCCAAGAGACTAACCTGGTTTTAAACGGGGAGAAATGTCACTTTATGGTGACTGAAGGAATTGTCCTTGGGCACAAAATTTCAAGTAGGGGAATAGAGGTGGATAAGGCAAAGGTAGAGGTAATTGAAAAATTACCACCACCTGCCAATGTTAAGGCAATCAGAAGCTTTCTGGGACATGCAGGATTTTACAGAAGGTTTATCAAGGATTTTCGAAAATTGCCAAACCTCTGAGTAATCTGCTAGCTGCTGACACTCCATTTATCTTTGATAATGAGTGTCTGCAGGCATTTGAGACCCTGAAAGCTAAGCTGGTCACAGCACCAGTTATCTCTGCACCAGATTGGGCATTACCATTTGAATTAATGTGTGATGCCAGTGATCATGCCATTGGTGCAGTGTTGGACAGAGGCATAATAAAACTTCTGCATGTCATTTATTATGCCAGCCGTGTTCTAAATGATGCACAGAAGAATTACACAACCACAGAAAAAGAATTACTTGCAGTGGTTTATGCCATTGACAAGTTTAGATCCTACCTAGTAGGATCCAAGTGATTGTGTACACTGACCATGCTGCTCTTAAATACTACTCACAAAGCAGGATTCAAAACCCAGGCTTATCAGATGGGTGTTGCTTCTGCAAGAGTTTGATATAGAAAAAGACAGAAAGGGAAGAGAATCAGTAGCTGACCATCTGTCCAGAATAGAGCCAGTAGTTGGGGCGTCCCTCCCTTCTACTGAGATTTCTGAGACTTTTCCCAGATGAGCAATTATTTGCCATTCAGGAAGCTCCATGGTTTGCAGACATTGCAAACTATAAGCTGTGAGGTTCATACCCAAAGAGTACAGTTACATGCAGAAAAAGAAATTAATTTCAGATGCCAAGTACTACCTTTGGGAACCATATCTCTTTAAGAGATGTGCTGACGGAGTGATCCGCAGGTGTGTACCCAGAGAAGAAGCACAGAGGATCCTATGGCACTGCCATGGATCACAGTATGGAGGGCATTTTGGAAGTGAGCGAACAGCCACTAAAGTCCTCCAATGTGGCTTCTACTGGCCTACTCTCTAAAGATTCCGAGAGTTGTGCGTAACTGTGACAGTTGCCAAAGAGCTGGTAACCTGCCTCATGGATATGCCATGCCTCAACAAGGGATATTAGAGATAGAGCTGTTTGATGTATGGGGAATTGACTTCATGGGGCCATTCCCACCATCATACTCAAACACTTACATTCTGGTGGCAGTGGACTATGTATCTAACTGGGTAGAAGCAATTGCTACACCCACTAATGATACTAAGACCGTACTGAAATTCCTCCAGAAGAACATTTTCAGCAGATTTGGCATTCCCAGAGTGCTAATCAGTGATGGGGCACTCATTTCTGCAATAAACACTACTCTGCTATGGTCAGATATGGAATTAGCCACAAAGTGGCAACTCCGTATCATCCACAGACAAATGGGCAAGCAGAGGTCTCTAACAGAGAACTAAAAAGAATCCTAGAACGGACTGTAATGGCCCGAAGAAAGGATTGGGCAAAGAGCTTGGATGATGCTCTGTGGGCATACAGAACAGCATTCAAGACTCCTATAGGCACCTCTCCATACCAATTGGTGTATGGGAAGGCCTGCCATTTGCCTGTGGAACTGGAACATAAAGCCTACTGGGCAACCAGATTCCTAAACATGGATGCACAGTTAGCTGGTGAAAAAGACTGCTACAGCTGAATGAGCTAGAGGAGTTCAGACTCAATGCCTTTGAAAATGCAAAAAATTTATAAGGAAAAGGCAAAGAAATGGCTGACAGGAAATTGTCAACCAGAGTCTTTGAGCCAGGACAAAAAGTTCTGCTCTTCAACTCTAGGCTCAAACTGTTTCCAGGAAAACTCAAATCCCGGGGGGGTCCATATGTGATTACAGGAGTGTCACCATATGGATATGTTGAGCTTCAGGATATTGATTCTGATAAGAAGTTCATTGTTAATGGACAGAGAATCAAACACTATCTTGAAGGAAACTTGAGCAGGAGTGCTCAAAACTGAGACTAGAGTGATTCTCAATGAAAGTCCAGCTAAAGACAGTAAAGAAGCGCTTACTGGGAGGCAACCCAGTCATTAGTAGGTTGTATGATTGTTCTTACAGAGGCAAATATCAAAAAATGAAGGAATTCACAGAGTTACAGAAGGATTCAGCTCAAAAAGCAGAGAAGAGAAAATGAGCTTACTGGCGAAAAAAACGCCAGTAAGGTGCATTTTGGGCGTTAAACGCCAGAATGGGTACCATTCTGGGTGTTTAACGCCAGTAATGGTACCATTTTGGGCGTTAAACGCCAGAATGGGTACCATTCTGGGCGTTTAACGCCAGGTGTGCAGCATCACTGGGCGTTCAGAAAAACGCCCAGTGAGGAAGGTTCTGGCGTTTAACGCCAGCCAGGGTACCTGGCTGGGCGTTAAACGCCCCAAAAAGGTGCCAAGTGGGCGTTAAACGCCAGAATGGGTGCCATTCTGGGCGTTAACGCCAGAAAGGTGGGGGGACCACATTTTTGTTTTCAACTCAAATTTTTTCAAACTTTCCTCTTTTTACCCATAATTTCTACATAAATGCACTTCAACCTTTCATTCACTTTCAAATCTTCAAAATCAAAACCATTCTTCAAATCTATTCAAATAATCTCAAATCTTCTTCAAAAACTCACCCTTTTCTCAAATTTTTTTCAAATCTTTTCAAATTTCCTTTCAAATCTCTCTTTTGTTTTCGAAATTCTCCTCCCCCCACTCTATAAATGAACGTTCCTCACCCCTCCTTCCTCACACCATTCGAATTTCCTCTCTCTCTCTCTTCTCTTCTTCTTTTCTTTTTGCTTGAGGACAAGCAAAACCTCTAAGTTTGGTGTGCTTTTCCGTGATCACTAAGCTAAGATCTATCAAGATCATGGCTCCCAAGGGAAAACAAACCAACTCAAGAGGAAGAAAGAGACTAATCCAAAGAATCTTTGGAAATGAGAGAAGTTCTTAACCAAAGAACATGAAGACCATTATCACAAAATAATGGGTCTGAGGTCAGTGATCCCGGAAGTTAAATTTGATCTGAAAGAAGATGAATATCCGGAGATCCAAGAGCAAATTCGAAACAGAGGTTGGGAAGTTCTGACCAATCCTGAGACAAAGGTTGGAAGGAACATGGTTCAGGAATTCTACTCAAATCTGTGGCTAACAGATAAGCAAAGAATGACTGGAACCGCTTACCATACCCACAGAACCATGGTCAGAGGGAAAGTTATGTACTTCCATCTGGACAAAATAAGAGAAATCTTCAAACTACCTCAACTACAAGATGATCCTGATTCCTTCAATAGGAGGATGGTGAGAGTAGATAAAGGTTGGATCAAGTTCTAGAGGACATATGCCTCCCTGGGACTAAGTGGATAACCAATTCAAAGGGTGTCCCAAACCAACTCAAGAGGGGAGACCTCAAGCCAATTGCAAGAGGTTGGCTAGACTTTATTGGGCGTTCCATATTGCCCACTAGCAACCGTTCTGAGGTCACCATCAAGAGAGCAGTGATGATTCATTGCATTATGCTTGGAAAAGAAGTGGAGGTTCATCATGTGATTGCTTGTGAGATCTACACCATTGCAAATAAGAATTCCACTGAGGCCAAACTGGCTTACCCAAGCTTGATTTCCTTGCTTGTAAAGAGGCTGGGGTGAAGATGGGAGTAGATGAGTTCATACCCATTGAACCCAATCCACCAAGAAGTCATGGAAGGACAAGTGCAAGACAACAAATCAAGAGGAGGCGCAGGAATTCCTCCCTGAATTCCCAAGAATTGATACTGGTCCAGCCTAGAAGCATCTATTAACAAGCTTGCAAGAGACTATGGAACAACTGAAGGAAGAACAGCAGAATCAGAACTTCATGCTCTGCAAATTGCTGAAGGAACAAGAGAAGCAGGGGCGTGAACTCCAAGAGGTTAAACGCCAAAAGCTCTCCTCTCAAGCTGAGGGGCATCCACTTCTCAAAATCAAGGTTGTTGAGTTCTAACTGTGAAAACCTCTATCATTAGGAGCCTCTGTTTTTCGTTTTTTTTCCTTTATTGTTTTATTTTCGTTTTTCTAGTCTCATTCTATATCTATTTTTGAGTCTTGTTTTTAATTCATAATTAATAAAATTAAAGTTATGCCTTAAAGTTATGAATGTCCTATGAATCCATCACTCTCTTAAAAGAAAAAAATGCTTAATCACAAAAGAACAAGAAGTACAGGATTTCGAAATTTATCTCTGAAACTAGTTGAATTAGTTTGATGTGGTGACAATACTTTTTGTTTTCTGAATGAATGCTTGAACAGTGCATATGTCTCTTGAATTTGTTGTTTTTAAGAATGTTAAAATTGTTGGCTCATGAAAGAATGAGGAGAAAGAGAACTGTTATTGAGGATCTGAAAAATCATCAAATTGATTCTTGAAGCAAGAAAAAGCAGTGAATACAAAAAAAAAAAAATTTCGAAAAAAAAAAGAAAAAAAAAGAGAAAAAAGAAGAAAAGAAAAAAAAAAGAGAAGGAAATAAAGTTGTGATCCAAGGCAAAAGAGTGTGCTTAAGAACCCTGGACACCTCTAATTGGGGACTTTAGCAAAGCTGAGTCACAATCTAAAAAGGTTCACCCAATTATGTGTCTGTGGCATGTATGTATCCGGTGGTAATACTGGAAGACAGAGTGCTTTGGGCCACAGCCAAGACTCATACACTGGCTATGTTCAAGAATCAACATACTTAACTAGGAGAATCAATAACACTATCTGAGTTCTGAGTTCTTATAGATGCCAATCATTCTGAACTTCAAAGGATAGGGTGAGATGCCAAAACTGTTCGGAGGCAAAAAGCTACTAGTCCCGCTCATCTAATTGGAGCTATGTTTCTTTGATATTTTGGAGTCTATAGTATATTCTCTTCTTTTTATCCTATTTTGATTTTCAGTTGCTTGGGGACAAGCCACAATTTAAGTTTGGTGTTGTGATGAGCGGATAATTTGTATGCTTTTTGGCATTGTTTTTAGTATGATTTTAGTATCTTTTAGTTAGTTTTAGTATTTTTATTAGTTTTTAATTAAATTCACTTTTCTGGACTTTACTATGAGTTTGTGTGTTTTTCTGTGATTTCAGGTATTTTCTGACTGAAATTGAGGGTTCTGAGCAAAAATCTGATCCAGAGACTGAAAAGGACTGCAGATGCTGTTGGATTCTGACCTCCCTGCACTCGAAGTGGATTTTCTGGAGCTACAGAAGCCTAATTGGCGCGCTCTCAACGGCATTTGAAAGTAGACATCCAGGGCTTTCCAGCAATATATAATAGTCCATACTTTGCCCAAGATTTGATGGCCCAAACCTGCGTAGCAATCCGGCCTCAGAAATTCCAGCGTTAAACGCCGGAACTGGCATAAAATTCGGAGTTAAACGCCCAAACTGGCATGAGAGCTGGCGTTTAACTCCAGAAAACGTCTCTACACATAAAAGCTTCAATGCTCAGCCCAAGCACACACCAAGTGGGCCCGGAAGTGGATTTTTCTGTCATTTACTCATTTCTGTAAACCTTAGGATACTAGTTTACTACTTATAGGATCTTTTGACATTGTATCAGTACCGAATGCGACCTTATGACATTGTACACGTTTTCTTCCACAGCATGAGTCTCTAAACCCCATGGTTGGGGGTGAGGAGCTCTGCTGTGTCTTGATGGATTAATGCAATTACTACTGTTTCTCATTCAATCATGCTTGCTTCCATTCTAAGATAATACTTGTTCTTAATCCGGATGAATGTGATGATCAGTGACAATCATCATCATTCTCAACTATGAACATGTGCCTGACAACCACCTCTGTTCTACCTTAGATTAAGTAGTTATCTCTTGGATTCTTTTATCGGAATCTTCGTGGTATAAGCTAGACTGATGGCGGCATTCAAGAGAATCCGGAAGGTCTAAACCTTGTCTGTGGTATTCTGAGTAGGATTCAATGACTGAATGACTGTGACGTGCTTCAATCTCCTGAAGGCGGGGCGTTAGTGACAGATGCCAAAAGAATCACTGGATTCTACTCCGGTCTGATTGAGAACCGACATATGGAATGCCGTGCCGTGACAGGGCATTAGGAATCGTTCCAATGAGAGGATGGGAGGTAGCCACAGACAACGGTGAAACCCTACACACAGCTTGCCATGGAAGGAGACTTGCGTGTTTGATAAAGAAGACAGTAGGAAAGCAGAGATTCAGAAGATGGAGCATCTCCAAACCTCAACCTATTCTCCATTACTGTAAAACAAGTAACCATTTCATGTTCTTTTGCTTTTCACAATCAATCCTGATAATTTCTGATATCCTGACTAAGATTTACAAGATAACCATAGCTTGCTTCAAGCCGACAATCTCCGTGGGATCGACCCTTGCTCACGCAAGGTATTACTTGGACGACCCAGTGCACTTGCTGGTTAGTTGTGCGGGATTGCAAAAAGTGTTATTGCAATTTCGTGCACCAATGTCCTTCAGACATGTTTTCTGAATGGAGCATCATAGGTATTTTCTATGATGGTCTCTCTGAACTATCTAAGATGTCCTTGGATAGCTCTGCTGGAGGATCTCTTCATCTGAAGAAGACGCCTGCAGAAGCTCAAGAATTGATTGAAATGGTTGCAAATAACCAATTCATGTACACTTCTGAAAGGAATCCTGTGAACAATGGGACTAGTCAGAAGAAAGGAGTTCTTGAGATTGACACTCTGAATGCCATATTGGTTCAGAACAAGATATTGACTCAACAAGTCAATTTGACTTCTCAAAGTCTGTCTGGAATGCAAAATGCACCAAACAGTACTAAGGATGCTTCATCTGAGGAAGAAGCTTATGATCCTGAGAACCCTTCCACGGAAGAGGTGAATTACCTAGGAGAACCCTATGGAAATACCTACAATTCTTCATGGAGAAATCACCCAAATCTCTCATGGAAGAATCAAGAGAGACCTCAACAAGGTTTCAATAACAATAATGGTGGAAGAAATAGGTTTAGCAATGGCAAGCCTTTTCCATCATCTTCTCAACAACAGACAGAGAGTTCTAAGCAGAATACTTCTGACTTAGCAACAATGGTCTCTGATCTAATAAAGACCACTCAAAGTTTCATGAATGAAACAAGGTCCTCCATCAGAAATTTGGAAGGACAAGTGGGTCAGCTGAGCAAGAAAGTTACTGAACTCCCTCCTAGTACTCTCCCAAGTAATACAAAAGAAAATCCAAAAGGAGAGTGCAAAGCCATAGACATGGCCGAATATGGAGAGGAAAGAGAGGAGGAGGACGCCACTGAGGAAGACCTCAGTGGGCGTGTACCAATCTCCTCTGAGTTCCTCAATGAGGAACCATGGGAATCTGAGGCTCAAATTGAGACCATAGAGATTCCATTGGACTTACTTCTGCCATTCATGAGCTCTGATGAGTATTCTTCCTCTGAAGAGGATGAGTATGTCACTGAAGAGCAAGTTGCTAAATACCTTGGAGCAATCATGAAACTGAATGACAAGTTATTTGGAAATGAGACTTGGGAGGATGAACCTCCCTTGCTCACCAAAGAACTGGATGACTTGTCTAGGCAGAAACTGCCTCAAAAGAGGCAGGATCCTGGGAAGTTTTCTATACCTTGTACCATAGGCACCATGACCTTCAAGAAGGCCTTGTGTGACTTAGGGTCAAGTGTAAACCTCATGCCCCTCTCTGTAATGGAGAAATTAGGGATCCTTGAGGTGCAAGCTGCAAGAATCTCATTAGAGATGGCAGACAATTCAAGAAAACAAGCTCATGGACTTGTAGAGAATGTTTTGGTGAAGATTGAGGACCATTACATCCCTACTGACTTCATAGTCCTAGAGACTGGGAAGTGCATGGATGAATCCATCATCCTTGGCAGACCCTTCCTAAGCCACAGCAAAGGCTGTGATTGATGTTGATAGAGGAGAGTTAATCATTCAAGTGAATGAAAAATCCTTGGTGTTTAAGGCCCAAGGGTATCCCTCTGTCATCATGGAGAGGAAGCATGAAGAGCTCCTCTCAAAACAGAGCCAAACAGAGCCCCCACAGTCAAACTCTAAGTTTGGTGTTGGGAGGCTACAACCAAACTCTAAGTTTGGTGTTGAAACCCCACATTCAAACTCTAAGTTTGGTGTTGGGAGGTTTCAACACGGTTCTGAGCATTTCTGAGGCTCCATGAGAGCCCTCTGTCAAGCTAATGACATTAAAGAAGCGCTTGTTGGGAGGCAACCCAATGTTTTATAATTAATTATTTTCTTTTGTTATTTTATTTTTTTTGTAGGTTGATGATCATAAGAAGTCACAAAAACAATGAAAAAAGCAAAACAGAATGAAAAACAGGAAAAAACAGCACACCCTGGAGGAGAAGGAACTGGCGTTCAAACGCCAGTAATGCTAGCTGTTGGGCGTTTAACGCCCAGTCTGGCACCATTCTGGGCGTTTAACGCCAGAAAGGGGCACCAGACTGGCGTTAAACGCCAGTAAAGGGCAAGAACCTGGCGTTAAACGCGAGGAATGGGCACCAGCCCGGCGTTTAACGCCAGAAATGGCTCAAAACGTGATTTTGAGCAACATTTGGTGCAGGGATGACTTTTCCTTGACACTACAGGATCTGTGGACCCCACAGGACCCTACCATCACTCTCTCTCTTCTTCCCCCATTCACCAATCACCTCAATACCTCTTCCCCAAAAACCCTTCACCTATCAAATCCCATCTTTCTCTTCACCACTCACATCCATCCTTCATAAAACCCCACCAACCTCACCCTTCAAATTCAAACCACTTTCCCTCCCAAACCCACCCATAATGGCCGAACCTAAACCCCCTTTTCTTACCCTTCTTGGCCGAACACACTACCATCTCCCTTCTTCCTCATTTCTTCTTCTTCTACTCTCTTCTTTCTTCTCTTGCTCGAGGACGAGCAAACATTTTAAGTTTGGTGTGGTAAAAGCGTTGCTTTTTCATAACCATTTATGGCATCCAAGGCCGGAGAAACCTCTAGAAAGAGGAAAGGGAAGGCAAAAGCTTCCACCTCTGAGTCATGGGAGATGGATAGATTCCTCTCAAGGGTGCATCAAGACCACTTCTATGAAGTTGTGGCCTTGAAGAAGGTGATCTCCGAGGTCCCCTTTTCACTCAAAAAGGGTGAATATCCGGAGATCCGCCATGAGATCCGAAGAAGAGGTTGGGAAGTTCTTACCAACCCCATTCAACAAGTCGGAATCTTGATGGTTCAAGAGTTCTATGCCAATGCATGGATCACAAAGAACCATGACCAAAGTGTGAACCCGAATCCAAAGAACTATCTCACTATGGTTCGGGGGAAATACTTGGATTTTAGTCCGGAGAGTGTGAGGGTGGCGTTCAACTTGCCTATGATGCAAGGAGATGAGCATCCTTACACTAGAAGGTCAACTTTGATCAAAGGTTGGACCAAGTCCTCACAGTCATATGTGAAGAGGGCGCACAATGGAAGCAAAATTCAAGAGGAAAGCCGGTCCAATTGAGAAGGCATGACCTCAAGCCCGTGGCTAGAGGATGGTTAGAGTTCATACAACGCTCAATCATCCCCACTAGCAACCGGTCCGAAGTTACCATAGACCGGGCCATCATGATCCATAGTATCATGATTGGAGAAGAAATAGAAGTTCATGAGGTTATAGCCCAAGAACTCTATAAGGTGGCGGACAAGACCTCCACCTTGGCAAGGTTAGCCTTTCCTCATCTCATTTGTCACCTCTGTTATTCAGTTGGAGTTGACATAGAGGGAGACATTCCCATTGATGAGGACAAGCCCATCACCAAGAAAAGGATGGAGTACACAAGAGATCTCACTCATCATGAGATCCCTGAGATTCCTCAAGGGATGAATTTTCCTCCACAAAACTATTGGGAGCAACTAAACACCTCCCTAGGAGAACTAAGTTCCAACATGGGACAACTGAGGGTGGAGCATCAAGAACACTCCATCATCCTTCATGAAATTAGAGAAGATCAAAGAATCATGAGGGAGGAGCAACAAAGACAAGGAAGAGACATTGAGGAGCTCAAGCACTCCATAGGATCTTCAAGAGCAAGAAAAAGCCGCCATCACTAAGGTGGACCCGTTCTTTGATTTCCTTGTTATTGTTCTTCTGTTTTTCGAATTTTAATGCTTATGTTTATCCATGTTTGTGTCTTATGATCATTAGTGTCTTAGTGTCTATGCCTTAAAGTTATGAATGTCCTATGAATCCATCACCTTTCTTCAAATAAAAACGTGCCTAATTGATAAAAGAAAGAATTGCATGAATTTTGAATTTTATAATAGTTTAATTATTTTGATGTGGTGGCAATATTTTTGTTCTCTGAATGTATGCTTAAACAGTGCATATGTCTTTTGAATTTGTGGTTCATGAATGTTGGCTCTTGAAAGAATGATGAAAAAGGAGACATGTTACTGAGGATCTGAAAAATCAATAAAATGATTCTTGAAGCAAGAAAAAGCATTTCAAAAAAAAAAAAAAAACCGAAAAGAAAGAAAAAGAAAGAAAAAGAATAAAGTTGTGATCCAAGGCAAATAAGAGTGTGCTTAAGAACCCTGGACACCTCTAATTGGGGACTTTAGCAAAGCTGAGTCACAATCTGAAAAGGTTCACCCAATTATGTGTCTGTGGCATGTATGTATCCGGTGGTAATACTGGAAGACAGAGTGCTTTGGGCCACAGCCAAGACTCAATAAATAGCTATGTTCAAGAATCATCATACTTTACTAAGAGAATCATTAACACTATCTGGATTCTAAGTTCCTAAAGAAGCCAACCATTCTGGATTTCAAAGGATAGAGTGAGATGCCAAAACTGTTCGGAGGCAAAAAGTTAAAAGCCCCGCTCATCTGATTAATACTGATCTTCACAGATGTTTTGGAATTCATTGCATATTCTCTTCTTTTTATCTTATTGATTTTCAGTTGCTTGAGGACAAGCAACAATTTAAGTTTGGTGTTGTGATGAGCGGATAATTTGTATACTTTTTGGCATTGTTTTTAGTATGTTTTTGATATGATATAGTTAGTTTTTAGTATATTTTTATTAGTTTTTAATTAAAATTCACTTTTCTGGACTTTACTATGAGTTTGTGTGTTTTTCTGTGATTTCAGGTATTTTCTGGCTGAAATTGAGGGACCTGAGCAAAAATCTGATTCTGAGACCAAAAAGGACTGCAGATGCTGTTGGATTCTGACCTCCCTGCATTCGAAGCGGATTTTCTGGAGCTACAGAAGCCCAATTGGCGCGCTCTCAACGGCGTTGGAAAGTAGACATCCTGGGCTTTCCAGCAATATATAATAGTCCATACTTTGCCCAAGATTTGATGGCCCAAACCGGCGTTCAAAGTCACCTCAAGGAATCCCAGCGTTAAACGCTGGAACTGGCACCCAAATGGGAGTTAAACGCCCAAACTGGCACCAAAGCTGGCGTTTAACTCCAAGAAGAGTCTCTACACGAAATTGCTTCATTGCTCAGCCCAAGCACACACCAAGTGGGCCCGGAAGAGGATTTTTATGTCATTTACTCATTTCTGTACACCCTAGGCTACTAGTTTCTTATAAGTAGGACCTTTTACTATTGTATAGAAATCTTTTGATCACTTTTAGATCTCTAGATCATCTTTGGACATTTTAGTTCTTAGATCATTGGGAGGCTGGCCATTCGGCCATGCCTAGACCTTATGCTTATGTATTTTCAATGGTGGAGTTTCTACACACCATAGATTAAGGTGTGGAGCTCTGCTGTACCTCGAGTATTAATGCAATTACTATTGTTCTTCCATTCAAATTCCGCTTGTTCTTTATCCAAGATATCACTTGTTCTTCAACATGATGAAGGTGATGATTGACGCCCATCACCATTCTCACCCATGAACAAGGTGACTGACAACCATTCTTGTTCTACAAGCATCTGAGGCTTGGTGAATATCTCTTGGATTCCTGATTGCACGATGCATGGTTGATCGCCTGACAACCGAGTGCTCGCCTGACAAACGAGCCAACCATTCCGTGAGATCAGAGCCTTCGTGGTAAAGGCAGGACCTGATGGCAGCATTCAAGAGAATCCGGAAGGTCTAACCTTGTCTGTGGTATTCTGAGTAGGATTCAATGACTGAATGACTGTGACGTGCTTCAAACCTGTAACCTACTGGGCGTTAGTGACAGACGCAAAAGAGTTATTCTATTCCGGTAGGGGAGGGAACCAAACCGGTGATTGGCAGCACTGTGACAGAGTGTGTGCATTAGCTTTCACTGCGAGGATGGGAGGTAGCTGCTGACAACAGTGAGACCCTATACGAGCTTGCCATGGAAAGGAGTAAGAAGGGTTGGATGAAGACAGTAGGAAAGCAGAGAGACGGAAGGGAAGGCATCTTCATACACTTGTCTGAAGCTCTTACACCAATGATATACATAAGTATCACTATCCTTATCTTCTATGTTATTTTCGTTCATCACCATATATATCTGAGTTTGCCTGACTAAGATTTACAAGATGACCATAGCTTGCTTCAATACTAACAATCTCCGTGGGATCGACCCTTACTCACGTAAGGTTTATTACTTGGACGACCCAGTGCACTTGCTGGTTAGTTGTGCGAAGTTGTGTAATGCCATGGTATTGAGCGCACCAAGTTTTTGGAGCCAGTACCAGGGATTATGAGAGTTGTGAAAAAGTATAGTTCACAATTTCGCGCACCAGGGGCCTATATCCCCGGCGTGGCAGATTATTCTGCCACATGATTTGTTGTGGTTGGTTCCTTCTTTGCTGCAGGAAGTGTGCGGGGCCTATATCCCTGGCGTAGTAGACTCTCTACTGCATGAGTGTGCAGGGCACTATATCTCTGACGTAGCAGATTCGCTGCTGCATGAGTGTGCAGAGCACTATATCTCTAGTGTGGTAGAAAAGGCTCTGGAAGGATGTGTTGGGTTGGCATTTACGGACCGATAAGTGATATCACGAGCCAATAGGATAGACATTCATCATATGCATCTTTTATGTGCTTGTTTTCTTTGATTACTTGAGTTTGCCTAATTGTATAATATGCTTACCTGCTTCTTGAATTACTTGTTATATATTTGAATATTACCTGTGTTTTACTTGCTTGCAATTTCTGTGATTGTTTGGTGTTGAGGAGGTTAGGCAGGCAGTGGCGAAGGGATCGAACGGAGGGTAGGTTGGTGGAGGCTGTGGGACGGCGATGATTAGTTTAGCTAGTAATCCCCTAAGTTAGATTATCCTGTTATTATATTATGGTTTTAAGTTATGTTTTAATGTTTAGTATGCTTTAAGATAAATACTTGTGGTGGATATGAAGCTTAGGATTGCCTTTGGTGTCCCGGGGTCTTATATCCTACATCACTGGGCACTATTACCATACTGAGAACCTTCGATTCTCATACCATATTTCTGTTGTGTTTTTCAGATATAGGTCACAACCCACCTCGGTGAGTTGTCTGGTTGGTGACAGAAGTGGAGGATTCGGATACTTCTTTTGAGTCTTTTGATTTATTTTGTATACGTCTCTCACTTTTGTATTTTGTTGTGCCTAGCGGCTTGTATTTGAGAGAACAAAACTTGTATAAGCTGTTGTTACTGTCTAGTTTCATTATGGCCTGTATATGGCTATCCGGCTTAACTCCGCGAGCCGTGGCTAGATTCTTATGATATTACACTATTAAACTATGGTATTTTGTTATACTATATCTATACCTTGTGCCTTAAGTTAGTTGCTCCGTTTGTACGTTTTTTTTGCGCTTTTTAAATCCTGTTTTTGAGCTATATCTTTCATCGGGCTTCTAGATTATATTATTTCTTCTATATATTATATGTATGAGCTTTAGAACTGTCGTACTCTTTGATTAGCCTTTGCTTTACGACGTGAGATAAGGCTTAGGGTAATTAGGGTGTTACAAGTTACTTGTTTTTGGGTAGGTAGAGCTGGGCTCCTTTGTCGGTGTCTGACCTCTTTGAAGAGGTCGGGCGTGCCGTGGGGGCCACCTTTCTTGGTGGGCCTTTTTGTTTTATTGGGCCTGGATTTATTTGTTGGGCCAGGGTATGGACAGTGTCGCTCCTTGAGTCTTGGGCTTTTTATAGGCAGGGCTCAAGTATTTCGAGGCCTCTGCTCGGACGTCGGGTGCCCCGCCTTTTCGGAGGTCGGGTATTTGACGTATTTTAAAATTTTGAACGTTACCCCTCTTTAAATGAGGGGCGAATGTTGCGGGGCAGTTTCTCCTTGGGATCCCCACTTGCCTTAAAGAGGAGTTAAGGGGTCGTTTGCCCCTTGTCTCTTATAAAAGCCTTTCGACTCTTCTTCTTCTCCTCCTTTTTCACAACAATGAAAACCTTTCCATTTCCTCCTTTTTTCGTAAAGAACTTTCTCCTTTCTTTCTTTTTTCGATTGTTTTGCTTCCAAGACTTCTCTATTTTGGATTTTCTGGAGGTTTTGACTTGCTGATGCAGAAAGGAATGTTCGTGTTTTAGTGCTATTTGACGTGCCCCTCCGCTTTTTGAAATCTTCATCAAGGTTGGTGGTGCACGAATCTCCACACTTTCGTACAGCTGTACCAGCAAGTGCACTGGGTCATCCAAGTAATACCTAAGCGACTCAGGGTCGATCCCACGAGGATTGTGGTTTGAAGCAAGCTATGGTTATCTTGCAGGTTTTAGTATGGAAAAATCAGAAGGTTGTTGCATACAGAATTGTGTTAGGATTATTGGAATCAGTAATAAGAATAAGGTAAAGGATTGGAGTTGCTTTGCCTTTTTAAATTAACTCTGGTATTACTGTCTTCTTTGCTTTTGAGTGATTTCTTCTATAGCAGGCTGTATGTTATCAATGCCATGGGCCGTGGTCATCAATCTCCTTTGCTCCAAATCAAATGCCATTGGCTGTGGTCATTTAATCTGACGGAGGGTGAAGCTCTAGCAGTCCATTCTCTTGGTGATCCTACTCAAAGCGCCACAATCAAGGTCGAATCTTCTGGATCAGAGAATGCTGCTTCTTTGGATTCTAGTCTATACCACGGAGACCATAATCTCCCTGGAATTGGCTGAACTGGTGTCTCAAGAAGTCCCCAATAAAGTCGTGGATTAGCCATATGAGAGATGTATAAACATAGTTGGCAGTTCGTGCATTCCAGTCACGTATTCACACGAACCTAAGTTGACGCGGGTGTTTATCAGGCACGTTCATCTTGGTATGATGAACAGAGATGATTGTCACCGATCATCCTATTCACCATGTTGAAGAGCGAGTATACATCTTAGAAATAAATCAAACATGGATCGAAGAAGAAATAGTAATACTTTTATTGATTCATAGGACTCAGCAAGGCTCCTCCCCTCAACCAAGGAGGTTTAGAAACTCATACTGAAAGGAAAATACAATGGTAAATGAAATAAGATGCACGTCCCCCTAATGGAGAATGTAAAAGTTCTTTAAATACTAAACTGATAACTAAGGATTACACAAAAAGGGTAAAACAGTCTTTTTAGTGCTAAAATCCACTTCTGGGTCCCACTTGGTAAATGTTTGGGTTGAGCTTTGGTGAGATCCACAT
The DNA here is from genome assembly GCF_014773155.1 of Arachis stenosperma. Taxonomy (NCBI): domain Eukaryota; kingdom Viridiplantae; phylum Streptophyta; class Magnoliopsida; order Fabales; family Fabaceae; genus Arachis; species Arachis stenosperma. The sequence continues at coordinate 34,715,209 of NC_080386.1, read as the reverse complement.
GCTATGAGGCTCCTAGGGCGTTGAACGCTGGCTAGGGGTCCTCTCTGGGCATTTGGACGCTGGGTTCTGCTCTTTGGGCGCTAGACGCCTAGAAGGGGGGCAGGAAGTTGGTGTTGGATGCCAGTTTTGGGCCTTCTAATCCGAAGCAAAGTATAGACTATTATACATTGCTGGAAAGCTCTAGAAGTCAGCTTTCCTTAGCCATTGAGAATGCTCCATTTGGACTTCTGTAGCTCCGGAAAAGCTTTCTTTCGAGTGCAAGGAGGTCAGATCTGAACAGCATCTGCAGTGCTTTCTCTATCTCTGAATCAGACTTTTGCTCTAGCTCCTCAATTTCAGCCAAAAAATGCCTGAAATTGCACAAAAATACAAAAACTCATAGTAGAACCCAAAAATGTGAATTTAACACTAAAAACCTATAAAAACTTAATAAAAACTAAATAAAACTGACTAAAAACTATACGAAAATGATGCCAAAAAGCATATAAAATATCTGCTCATCACAACACTAAACTTAAACTGTTGCTTGTCCCCAAGCAACTAAAAACACAGTAGGATAAAAAGAAAACTAAGATACAATAAATTTCTAAGTTTCCAATGAAGCTTAGTTAGAATTAGATAAGCGGGACTTAGTAGTTTTCTGCTTCTGAATAGTTTTGGCATCTCACTATCCATCGAAACTTCAAAAATGTTGGTCTCTTTAGGAACTTAAAATCCAAATGATATTATTGACTCTCCTAGTTCAGTTCTTTTTTATTCTTGAACACAGCTTTCAGAGTCTTGGCCGTGACCCTAAGCACCTTGTTTTCCAGTATTACCACCTGATACAATAATGCCTCAAACACTTTACCTAGGTGAACCTTTTCAGATTGTGACTCAGCTTTGCTAGAGTCTCCAGATAGAGGTGTCCAGAGTTCTTAAGCACACTCATTTTGCATTGGACCGCGATTTTAACTGCTCAGTCTCAAGCATTTCACTTGACACCTTCACGCCACAAGCACATGGTTAGGGATAGCTTGGCTGAGCCGCTTAGGCCAGAATTTTATTCCTTTAGGCCCTCCTATCCATTAATGCTCAAAGTCTTGGATCCTTTTACCCATGCCGTTTGGTTTAAAGGACTATTGGCTTTTTCTTCTTGCTTATTCCTTTTTCTTCTTATTTTTTTCGCCACTTTTTTTTTTTGCATGCAAGCTTTTTCTTTTTCTTTTTGTTGCTTTTACTTGCTTCAAGAATAATTTTTTTTGAATTTTTCAGATCACCAATAATACTTTTCCTTTTTCCTTATCCTTTCAAGAGGCAACATTCTAAAATTTCAACTTCAAATATGCACTGTTTAATCATACATTCAGAAAACAAAAGCAATGCCACCACATCAACATAATTAAACTATTCCTATTTTAAACTTGAAATTCATGCATTTCTCAATTTTTTTCAAATAAAAATTTTCTTTTAAGCAAGGTGAAAGATATATGGAACATTTTACAACTTTAAGACATCAATGCAAATGATCATGCAACTAGAACAGGAAAATAAATAACATAACAGAAAAATAGAAAAGGAAAGGAAGTAAAAGAGAACGAGTCCACCTTTAATGGTGGCGGCTAGTGCTCCTTCTTGAGGATCTATTGTGATGCTTGATCTCTTCTATGTCACTCATTTGCCTTTGTTGCTCTTCCCTCATAGCCCTTTGGTCTTCCTTTATGGCTCTTTGATCTTCTCTTATTTCATTGAGGGTGATGGAGTGCTCTTGATGCTCCACCCTCAATTGCTCCACGTTAGTGCTCAGTTCTCCAAGAGAAGCCTGCCATTGATCCCAATAACTTTCAAGAGGAAAATACATCCCTTGAGGCAACTAAGGGATCTCATACTGAGGCGGCTGCACATGCTCTTGTGCATGCTCTCTAGTTTGTTCCATCCTCTTCTTGGTGATGGGATTATCTTTCCCAATGGAGATGTCTCTATTAATGATAATTCCAGCTGAATTGCATAGATGACAGATGAGGTGTGGGAATGCCAATCTTGCATTGGTGTGAGGCTTCTCAGCTACCTTGTACAATTCTTGAGGAATCACCTCATGTACTTCCACCTCACTTCCAATCATGATGCAATGGATCATGATGGCTCTGTCAACAGTCACTTTTGACCGAATACTAGTGGGAATGATAGAACGTTGGATGAATTTTAACCATCCTCTAGCTATAGGCTTTAGGTCAAACCTTCTTAGTTGAATGGGCTTGCCTTGGGAATCCCTTTTCCACTGTGCTCCGTCCACACAAATATCTGAGAGCACTTGATCCAATCTCTGATCAAAATTGACTCTCCTAGTGTAAGGATGAGGATCTCCTTGCATTAGAGGCAAGATGAATGCTAACCTCACACTTTTCGAGTTGAAATCTAAGATGCTCCCTCGGACCATAGTGATCCAATTCCTTGGATTTGGGTTCATACTAGTGTCATGGTTTTTAGTAACCCATGCATTAGCATAAAAGTCTTGCACCATGAGAATCCCAACATCTTGAATGGGATTGGTTAAGACTTCCCAACCTCTTCTCCGGATCTCTCTTTGGATTTTCGGATACTAATTCTTCTTGAGTCTGAAAGGGACTTTAGGGATCACTTTCTTCTCTGCCACTACTTCATAGAAGTGGTCTTGATGAACTTTGGTGATGAATCTCTCCATCTCCCAAGATTCACAGGGAGTGGCTACTGCCTTTCTTTTCTTCTTTCTAGAGGAGTCTCCAACCATGGTGCCATGAATGGTAGTGGAAAGAAAAAAAGCTATGATTTTCTAACACCAAACTTAAAACTTTGTTCGTCCTCGAGCAAAAATAAAGAAAAAAGAAAAATAGAGTAGAAGAAGAAAATAGAAGGATATAGAGGGATAGAGAGGGATCGACCTAGTGGGGTAGTGAGTGTATGAGAGGTCTGTGTATGAAGGGTTATGAAGAGGGATATTTATAGAATGGGGGTATTTAGGGTTCGGTCATGGGTGGTGTTTTGGGTGAAAATTTTGATTTTGTAGTGGGTGGGGGTAGGTGGGAGTTATGATGGGTTTGGCGAAGTGAAATGGATATGATTGGGCTAGGATTTACAAGGAGGTGTGTATGGGAAAGTGTGAAAGTAAGTTGGGTAGGTGAAAAGATGTGGTGGGACCCACTGGTCTTGAGAGGCTAGGGAATCCAGATTCCCTACTTCTCTGCATTGGCATTTGAACGCCTAGGGGTTGCTCCTTGGCTGGCGTTCAATGCCAGCAATGCTGCCCATGAGGGGCGTTGAACGCCCAACTGGGATACCCTGGCTGGCGTTCATCTTTAATACTCCATCCAGAGTGTTCTGTTTTCATTGATGTGAAATTTTGTCTCTGTTCTGACTACTGCATATGATCATGACTCTAAAAATAACTGAGAGAAAATCAAAATGAAAGAAAATAAAAATAATTAATTAAGGTTGGGTTGTCTTCCAACAAACGCTCCTTTAACATCACTAGCTTGACGGTTAGCTCCTTACGGAGGTGAGTATGGGCTCAGATTTTTGTCCCTTATAGTGAACGAATCCCCACACTTTCGTACAGCTGTACCAACAAGTACACTGGGTCGTCCAAGTAATACCTAAGCAAGTCAAGGTCGATCCCACGAGGATTGTGGTTTGAAGCAAGCTATGGTTATCTTAGAGTTCTTAGTCAGGCAAAATTATAAGGTTGTTAGATACGGAATTGTGTTAGGATTATTGGAATCAGTAATAGGAATAAGGTAAAGGATTGGAGTTGCTTTGCCTTTCTGAATTAACTCTGGTATTGCGGTCTTCCTTGCTTGTGAGTGACTTCTTCTATAGCAGGCTGTATGTGATCAATGCCATGGGCCGGGGTCATCAATCTTCTCTACTCCAAATCAAACGCTATTGGCCGTGGTCATCCAATCTGTCGGAGGGTGAAGCTCTAGCAGTTCGTTCTCTTGCCGATCCTTCTCAAAGCACCACAGACAAGGTCGAATCTTCCAGATCAGAGAATGTTACTTTTTTGGACTCTAGCCTGTACCACAGAGACCGTAATCTCCCCGAAAATCGGCTAAACTGGTGTCTTGAGAAGTCCCCAACGAAGTCGTGGATTAGCCATCTGAGAGATGTATAAATATAGCTGGCAGTTCGTGCTTTCCAGTCACGTATTCACACGAACCCAAGTTGACGCGGGTGTTTGTCAGGAACGTTTGTCTTAGTATGATGAACAGAGCTGATTGTCACTGATCATCCTATTCACCATGTTGAAGAGCGAGTATACATCTTAGAAATAAATCAAACATGGATAAAAGAAAAAATAGTAATACTTTTATTAATTCATAGGACTTAGCAGGGCTCCTCCCCTCAACCAAGGAGGTTTAGAAACTCATACTAAAAGGAAAATACAATGGTAAGTGAAATATGATGTGTGTCCCCCTGATGGAGAATGTAAAAGTTTTTTAAATACTAAACTGATAACTAAGGATTACACAAAAAGGGTAAAACAGTCTTTTTAGTGCTAAAATCCACTTCTGGGCCCACTTGGTGAGTGTTTGGGCTGAGCTTTGGTGAGATCCATGTGCTATGAGGCTCCTAGGGCGTTGAATGCTGGCTAGGGGGTCCTCTCTGGGCGTTTAGACGCTGGGTTTAGCTTTTTGGGCCATGATGCCAGGGCATCTTGGCTAGTTTTACTAGCCATTTTTTGTATGCTTTAGGTTGGTCTCATGCATTTTCTTAGGAAATAAGCAAGTATTTGGTTGAAAATGCATTCACACCATGATTCAAGCAAACATTATGAATTTTGAATGATTTCATGAGGATTTTGCATGAATTGAATGATAAAATGGATGATGCATGATCCCATGATTAAGAGCAAGACTTTGATGCACTTTGTTTGATTGATTTTAGGTAACAAGAAGCAGAGAAGAGCCATGTTAGTGGCTACGTTAGTGCCACTAACGTGTCCATTAACGTGGAAAAAAAAAGAGAAGCCCCAACGTTAATGAGAAAGTTAATGGCATTAACTTTGAAGAAGAAGAGCATGGAACATTAGTGGTAAAAGTAAACACCACTAACGTTAGCGAAGGGCAAGAAGACCCACGTTAGCTTCCACGTTAGTTACATTAACGTGGAAACTAATGTGGAAGGAAAGGGAAATGCCAACATTAGTGGAAAAAGTGAACGCCACTAACGTTTGCGAAGCCAAGAACATCCACGTTAGCTTCCACGTTAGTTACATTAACGTGGGAACTAATGTGGAAGGAAAGGGAAACGCCAACGTTAGTGAAAAAGGTGAACGCCACTAACGTTTGCGAAGCAAAGGAAGACCCACGTTAGTTACACTAACGTGGGCAAAAGTCTCACCTGGCAGCCTGACCATGCCTTCTTCAAACAAGAATAACTTGAGCCACAAGGCTCTAAATGAGGTGATTCCAATGGCATTGGAAAGTAAGATTCCAGATATTTCCAAGCATATATGGCACTACATAGTGGACACTGAATTTGAGGGAGAAAACCTGCCCCGAAAGTGCAAAGATGAACATGGTATCAACCTGTAGTAAGGCCAGCTGACCTCTTCACCTTCCAAGAAGTGTAACTCGAGCTGTAGAGCTCTAAATGATGCGCTTTCAAAGATGTTGGAAAGTAGACATCCAGAGATTTCCAAAAATATATAATAGTATGGGGTGGAGATTAAGTTTGAGCTCCAGAACCTGGCAATATTAAGCCCCTGATCACTAACGTTATTGTGACTCGCTCTTTCCAGTAATGCTAGCGACTATGCCAGCAACCTTGTCCACTTCAAAGGAGCATAACTTGAGTTATAGAGATCTAATTGAGGTGATTCTAGTTGCGTTAGAAAGCTTACATTTAGAGCTTTCCAACGATATATAATAGTCCATAGTGGGTGTTCATACCCTGACCGGGGTCCTCCAACTCGGCAAATTCGTAAGAGGTCCGACCTTGTCCTAAAAGCTCACACCTAAAGGTCGGACCTCGGACAAAGAGCAAGGAAGGCCCATCAAAAGGAACGCAGCCCAAACCTAAAGGCCGAAAAGGCCTAGAAAAGGCGGTTCCACAAAGATAGAGATAAAACTCCCAAAGATAAGATAAGATAAGAATATCTTATCCGGGGAAGATCACTGCCAACTACTATAAATACACTGGAGCACCCAGGTATGGCATTCATTCCAAATCTACACATATCTGCTTGGACCCATGCTAACTTAAGCATCGGAGTGTCATTGCAGGTACAACCACCAACCATTCTGCATATCAAGCTCGGGTCACTGAACCCCCCTACCTCGGGCCTTTCCAGACGACCGAGCTGCACGTTTCAGGCAAACCCTCGGAACATTGGCGCCGTCGCCGGGGACCTGGAAGTCATCCCTCTACCATGGCGGACAACCCTCTCAACGATGAGCGCGCTGCTTCTGAACAAGAGGACGAAATTGACACCGGAGAACGACCGGACAGCCCTCTATCACCACGTACTCCAGGAGGAAACAAACAGAATCGCCCAAAAACATCACCCCCAAACAAGGATCCACAAAATTCCGAAAGAGAGAAGAGCTCGGAAATTCTAGAAGCAGTCCGGGCACAACAAGACCGACTAAAACAACTCGAAGAGGACATAAAGAAACAGAAAAAAACTGAACAAGATCTGAGAAGGGAGACTCGAAAGCACAGAGAATTAGAAGAAAAACTGCGGAAAATAGAGGCCAACCTGAAAGACCGGACGGAACGCGGCACCACCACCGAAGACAACCATGATCCCTTCACGCAAGAGATCATGAAGGAGAAGGTACCGCGAAACTTCAAACCACCCGATATGGACCTCCACGACGGCACCACCGATCCAAGTCATCACCTCAGCAACTTCAGAAGCAGAATGTACCTAGTCGACGCCTCCGACGCGACTCGGTGCAAAGCCTTCCCCACCACTCTCACCAAGTCAGCCATGAAGTGGTTCGACAACCTGCCACCAAGATCAATCACCAGCTTCGAAGACCTAACCAAAAAATTCCTAACAAGATTCTCTATTCAAAAGGACAAGACAAAACATGCCCCCAGTCTACTCGGGATCAAACAAGGTGACCAAGAAACTCTCCGAAAATACATGGAGCGATTCAACAAAGCCTGCCTGGACATACAACACTTGCCCACCGAAGCAGCCATCATGGGACTAGCAAACGGCCTAAAAGAGGGACCGTTTAGCCAATCCCTATCCAAACGATACCCGACCTCCCTATACGAGGTGCAGGAGCGAGCAGAAAAATATATCAACATGGAGGAAACCTCACAGCTAAGAGACTCTTCTAGGAAGGAATCAACCTACCCACTCCGAGATCGGGATCGAGAACAAAAAAAGAAAGAAGAATCCAACTCGGACAAGCCACGGAAGTACCACAGCTACACCCCCCTCCGAGTCTCCCTGGTAGACGTCTACAGAGAAGTATGCCACACCGAAAAGATCCCACCGCCCCGACCGCTAAAACATAAGAAAGCAGGGAGAGATCGGTCCGAATACTGTGAATATCACAAGCTCTACGGTCATTCTACTAACGACTGCTACGACCTAAAAAATGTTATAGAAAAGCTAGTTAGAGAGGGAAAACTCGACAGATACATAGCAGAGAAAGGAGAAGAGACCAGGAAGAGAAGGCGGGGAGACAACGAAGATCGGGCCGAACAAACCCCACGAACCCCTGAAAGACATGTTCACATGATAAATGGAGGTTTTGCAGGCGGAGGAATATCCAAATCCTCACGAAAAAGACACCTCAAAGAAGTCTATCATGTCCGAGAAGACAGTCCCCTGCCCGAATTACCTACTATTTCATTCACCCGAGAAGATGCTCAAGGGATAACTCCCGGACACGACGATCCAATGGTAATCACCGTTATCCTAGCAAACGCCAACTTGCATCGAACCCTGATTGACCAGGGAAGCTCAGCAGATATCCTGTTCAAAACGGCCTTCGACAAACTCGGACTTGAAGAAAAAGAACTAAAGGCCTACCCCACCGACCTATTTGGACTAGGGGATACTCCGATCCATCCCTTAGGATACATCTCGCTACACACTACCTTTGGAAGAGGCGAGCAATCTAAAACATTAAGCGTAGACTACATTATAGTCGACGTCACTTCAGCATACAATGCCCTCATTGGGCGACCAACCCTAAACAGACTGGCAGCTATAGTCTCGACCCCACACCTCTGTATGAAGTTCCCTACCACAAAGGGAATCGCTACTCTAAAAGGCGACCAAAAACTAGCACGACGATGCTACAACGAAAGCCTGAGCCTAAAAGGGAAAGAGGTCAACACAATAGAACTCGGACGAGTTCAATCCCGAGAAGACCTCCGGCCACAGCCAGAAGGAGAAACCGAAAAAGTCCAGATTGGAAACACACCTGAAAAAACAACAAGCATAGGAGCAAACCTCGAAACGGGCCTAAAAGAGGAACTCATAACCCTCTTAAGGGAGAATTCCGACCTCTTCGCCTGGAAAGCCTCCGACATGCCGGGCACAAGTCCCGACCTGATGTGCCATAAGCTATCGGTTTACCCGGGATCCCGGCCTGTCCAACAAAGACGCCGGAAGCTCGGACCCGAGCGCATGCAAGCAATAGAAGAACAAGTACAGGCACTGCTAGATGCAGGGTTCATTAGGGAAGTAAAATACCCCCTATGGCTCGCAAACGTGGTCCTGGTAAAAAAGCCCAACGGAAAATGGAGGATGTGCGTCGATTACACAGATCTCAACAAAGCTTGCCCCAAAGACCCATATCCACTACCAAACATCGACACATTAGTAGACGCAGCCTCAGGCTATAGATATCTCTCCTTCATGGACGCATACTCGGGATACAATCAAATCCCAATGTACGGACCCGACCAAGAAAAGACCTCGTTCATAACCCCAAGGGCAAACTACTGCTACGTAGTAATGCCCTTCGGGCTAAAGAACGCAGGAGCAACCTACCAGAGGCTAATGAACAAAGTGTTCTCAGAGCACATCGGACTACAGCTGGAGGTGTACGTCGACGACATGCTGGTAAAAACACAAGAAGACAGAAACTTGCTGACCGACCTCGCCAGTGTTTTCGGCACCCTCAGAAAGCACAACATGAGACTTAACCCGACAAAGTGCACCTTCGCCGCAGAAGCCGGAAAGTTCTTAGGCTTCATGCTGACTCAAAGGGGCATCGAAGCAAACCCGGACAAATGCCAAGCGATACTCAATATGAGGAGCCCGACGTGTGTCAAGGAAGTACAACAACTGAATGGAAAGCTAGCCGCACTATCAAGATTCTTGGCAGGATCAGCAATAAAGTCACTACCTCTCTACTCACTCCTAAAGAAAGGGAAACCCTTCTCATGGACCCCGGAGTGCGAAAAAGCCTTTCAAGACTTCAAGGAATTCCTCGGGCAGCCACCAATCCTAACCCGACCTCTAAAGGGAGAAGAACTCGTACTATACCTCTCGGTTGGACATCGGGCAGTCGCTTCAGCGTTAATACGAGAAAATGACCAAGGACAACACCCCATATACTTTGTAAGCAAGGCACTACAAGGGGCCGAATTAAACTATCAGAAGATAGAAAAATTCGCCTACGCCCTAGTGTTCACAGCCCGGAGGCTCCGTCCCTACTTTCAAGCCCACACCATCAAAGTCCGGACAAACCAACCAATGAGACACATCCTCCAAAAAACAGACCTGGCAGGACGAATACTGCAATGGGCGGTGGAACTGTCCGAGTTCGACCTCCACTATGAAACCCGGACTGCCATAAAATCCCAGTATTTAGCCGACTTCATCGCAGAATACACTGAGACCCCTGGAACCCCACTCTCGTGGAACCTGTACGTCGACGGGTCCTCAAACAAAGCAGGAAGCGGAGCCGGGGTTATACTCGAAAGCGACCAAGGAACACGGATAGAACTATCCCTAAAATTCGAGTTCCAGGCTTCGAACAACCAAGCCGAATACGAGGCCCTACTAGCAGGTCTAAAGCTAGCCGGAGAGGTCGGAGCCCAAAAAATCACGATCTTCAGCGACTCCCAGGTCGTCACATCACAAGTAAATGGAAGCTACCAGACCAAAGACCCCACTATGAAAAAATACCTGGACCAAACACAGGCACAACTACGCCACTTTTCAGAGATACAGATTCAGCACATACCTCGGGAACAAAACGCCCGGGCAGACGCCCTCTCAAAGCTTGCCAGTACCAAGCCCGGAGGCAACAACAGAAGTCTCCTCCAGGAAACCTTACAATCTCCCTCCGTGCTAAGAGAGGAAGAAGCACTAAATATATCCAACCAACAGCAAGGATGGATGACCCCCATACTCAACTACCTAAAGTCGGGAACTCTCCCCGCCGAAAGAAAGGAAGCTAGAAGACTCACAAAAGACGCCCAGAATTATACACTAATTCACGACATATTATACAGAAGAGGATTCTCAAACCCCCTCCTTAGGTGTGTCCCGACCTCAGAAACAAAGAGCGTCCTCGAAGAAGTCCACGGAGGCATGTGTGGGAACCACCTCGGAGCTCGAGCATTATCCAAGAAAGTAGTCCGAGCCGGATTCTACTGGCCGACTTTGCAAAGAGACGCAACGGAATTTGTAAAAATATGCCCCCCCTGCCAAAAACACGCCAATTTTCACAAAGCACCACCCGAAGACCTTATCAGCGTCACCGCACCATGGCCCTTCGCCAAATGGGGACTTGACCTACTCGGCCCGTTCCCTCAAGGACCGGGGCAAGTCAAATACCTCATGGTGGGGGTCGACTACTTCACAAAGTGGATCGAAGCTGAACCCTTAGCCACCATCACGGCTCAGAAAAGCCACAAATTCCTATACAAAAATATCGTCACGAGGTTCGGAGTCCCCTACTCCATCACCACAGACAATGGAACACAGTTCACAGACACAAGTTTTCAAAACTTGGCGGCCGAGCTAAAAATCAAACAGCAATTCACCTCAGTCGAGCACCCACAAGCCAACGGACAAGCGGAGGCCGCAAATAAAGTCATCTTGGCCGGGTTAAAACGAAGACTCCAAGAGGCCAAAGGGGCATGGGCCGAGGAGCTCCCCCATGTGCTATGGGCATATCGGACAACCCCACACTCTACAACGGGAGAATCACCATTCCGACTAGCTTACGGGATGGAGGCAATGATTCCTATCGAAATAGATGAAGGGTCACCCCGAGTCATCTTCTACAACGAAGAAGGTAACCCACAGGCACAAAGGGAAGAACTCGACCTCCTCCCCGAGGTCCGAGAAAAAGCCCGGATCCGAGAAGAAGCCTTAAAACGGCGAACGGCCCTCAGGTACAATCAGAAAGTAATAAAACGAAGCTTCTCAATTCACGACCTAATTCTGATCCAAAATGACATCAGAACACAAAAGTCGGGAGAAGGGAAGCTAGCTGCAAATTGGAAGGGACCCTACAAGGTAACAGAAGTCTTAGGAACAGGCTATTACAAAATATCCGACCTAGAAGGCAATGAGTTGCCCAGGGCCTGGCACGCCTGTAATCTAAGACGATACTACAGCTAGAAAAACTTGACCCGAGGTGTACTCTTTTTCCCTACAAGGGTTTTTTAATGAGACACCCGGACAAGAAAAGCACCCGACCTAGCCAAGGGTAAACACTCTGTAAATATTCTTTCCTTTTAATACTAATCGAATTTTTCTCTGTTCCTTCTCCCTTTTTCTCCCTCATCATGAAACAAATCCTGAAAAAGTACCCCGCCAAGGCGCATTAATTTATGCTCGGCAAAACACAAAAAATCATTGCCAAGAGACCACACAAGGTCGGCAAAGATAAAGCGACGAGGTTCAAATTAATGTGAGAAGTTATAAAGCAACTCTGAAAAGGCTCAAAAAGCCAAAATAAAAGAGGTTACAAAAATAACTTAAAAGGCCGACCAACAACAAGGTCGGACCCAACAAAGGGAAATACTCGACCGCCCCCCCGAGGTCCGAGAAAAAGCCCGGGTCCGAGAAAAAGCCCGGATCCGAGAAGAAGCCTTAAAACGGCGAAAACAAAGATTTCGAAAACACTTACTAAAAGGTTGCTATACAAAAACAACTAAAAAGTACAAGCGAAGAAACGAAATCAAAGAGAAGTGTAAAACAAAGTTTCAAAAAGCGCTAGCTAAAAGGTTGTTATCCAAAAACAACTAAAAAGCATAAAGCGGAACTAAAAGTCAAAACGCAAACAAACACCACATAATAAGCTAAAAAGTTACTACAAGTAGCTAATAGCAAAAAGGTATTCAAAGCATTTAACAGGAACCATCCAAAAAAGAGCCCACAGGCCGGGCAAAAAACCAAAGACAAAAGGATTACAGGGAATCAAGATCCTTTCCGGACTCCACGTCGGTAGAAGGCTGCGGAGGAAGAACCATAGAAATCGGGACAGCCTTAACAGCACCGTCATCTCGGTTTAAAACCTCCACACCAGATTCCTCCTCGGCCAAAGGTAAAGTCGGGTTCGCAACCGGAACTTTGGGGTCAGACACCGGAACCTCATCCTCGTTGGGAGCAGGAACAATCTTTCCCTCCACGACAACATTATCCGTACTGAATAAACTCAGATCCAGGTCAGGAGCAAGAACCCGGACCTGAGCTTTCAAATTTTCAAACATAGCATCCATACCCTTAGCCACGTGTCCTTCTAACTCGTAAAAATCATCCTGAGCGGATTGCAACCTCTCCTTTGTCTCCACAAGCTCGGCATATGTTCGAGTATAACTCTCCTTCGCCGCCTTCGCCATCTCCTCAGATGCATTCGCTGCCGCCACAGCCGCGGTAGCTTTAGCTTTCTCCTTCTCCAAAGATGCCTCCAGCTCAGAAATCCTAGCAGCCTTCAGTTCACTAATCCTCTCGAACTCAGACTGAGCCTTCTCAAGTCGGGAACTGGTCGCACCAATGGGGGATTTCTTGAACTCCCGGGCAATAGCGGCATGAAGACTAGCCATCCGGACACAGCTCCGCGCCATATACTGAAAATGGTGCTCCATAGACACATCATCAGTAGAAATAAAAGTCTGAGGGAGAATATGCTGTTCAACCCAACCAAGAGCATCAAAATCCTTATCATTAAAACCCGCAAGCTCTTGAGAGGTCTTCTGCTTCTTGGGAGGAGGACCCGAGGACGAAGGAGGGGAAGAGTGACCGGGTCCAGAGGTCGGAGGATCCTGATTTATAGGTCGAAACTGGGGAGTCGGAATAGTCTTCGACCGAGTAGTGACACCCACAGTAGTCTTCTTCGGAGAAGATCGGGCAGAAGCCTCCCCAGCCTCGATATTTCGAGCAGCCACGAACTTCTTCGTCCGACGAAGATACTTCATGGAATCCGCCTGAGAAGACATCTCTGCAAAAATAAAAGAAAAGGATCACCAAGACAGAAATTCCACCAAAACAAAAACAAGCAAAGCCAAAATACCAAAAGGATAATCTCGGAAGGGTCGGGAACTACCTAACTCGGAACGGAGAAGGCTTGGATCCCCCAACATTTTCTTCGTGTCCAAGTGAGGTGCCCGACCCCATAAACTGCTTACCACACCCACAAAAGCCTGCTCCACCTCATCTAGACTCTCAAAGGTATACTTAGTAGACACTACTTTCTCCTGCCAACAAAGAGGAAAAGAAGGCTCCCCACTCTCATCTAAAAAGAAAGGTCGGACATCTCCAGTAGCCCGGACCTTGAAATAGAAGTTCTTAAAATCATGAAAGGACTCATCATACAGGGTGCAAAACTTCCTTCCCTGGTTAGCCCTAAAAGAAACCCAAGATACCTTCCCTCCACCCGACCCTGGCTTTGTCAACACAAACAAGTAGGAAAAAAGAGAAATAGAGGGAGCAACGCCCAAGAACTGACACAAAAGTTGAAACAGCTTTAAAAACGCCCAAGAATTTGGATGGAGCTGCGTAGGAGCAAGATTATAAGACCACAACACCTCAGACTCCAGATCGGTAAAAGGAAGTCGGACGCCCAGCTTAGAGAAAAAATAATCATAAGCATAAAAGAAAAGCTTCTCGGAACTATCTAGGGGCGGGAAGCATACTCTCTCCTCGGAATCCGGGGCAACTAGTTCATAATCCCTCTCAGACTCTCTATTTTCACATATGCTACAATGCCTACGGAACCTAACTAAGTACTCAGAATCAACCATGGTAGGAACTCTTAGAGGAAGAGGGTCTACCCAATCAAGACCACATGGAATTTTAGTCGACATCGCTTGAAGAACCTTTCGAGACATAAAAATTCTTACCTACAAAGAAGAATACAACAGCAGACAAAAAATCACATAAAGAAGACAACGAAAACCCATTCAGCAAAGCAAGAAGAAAAGTGGGGCAACACAGAACAAAAACACCAGGGAACAAAAAAGAGCCCCCCCATATAAAACAACAGCAATGGCGGCACCTCTTTTGGGGCAACCCAGGCATAAAGAAAAAGAAATAAACAAGAGCCACACAAAGAACAGAAGCATATGATCACAAGAAAAGAGAAACATGGGAACAAACCTGGAAGAAGAAACGAAGACGAAAAGCTCCGAAGCAAGGAGAACGAAACGACGGCACAAAGGAAACCCCGGAAAGACACACAGAAAGATTCTGGAAAGCAGAACAAAGAGAAAGAAGAAGCGGCGCTCGTAAAAGCATAAGAAAAACAAACGCAGAAAGGAGGAAAGGAGCAAATAAATAAAGCCTTCACAGAGCCCGAACGGAAATCGAGGAAAAACGGTAAAATGCAATAAATGCAGGAAACGGCCATTTTTGAATTTTGAAAAACAGACTACTATGCCCGAGCACGACCTCCCAAAAAGGACGAACTCGGGCAGGGGCACTGTTCATACCCTGACAGGGGTCCTCCAACTCGGCAAATTCGTAAGAGGTCCGACCTTGTCCTAAAAGCTCACACCTAAAGGTCGGACCTCGGACAAAGAGCAAGGAAGGCCCATCAAAAGGAACGCAGCCCAAACCTAAAGGCCGAAAAGGCCTAGAAAAAGCGGTTCCACAAAGATAGAGATAAAACTCCCAAAGATAAGATAAGATAAGAATATCTTATCCGGGGAAGATCACTGCCAACTACTATAAATACACTGGAGCACCCAGGTATGGCATTCATTCCAAATCTACACATATCTGCTTGGACCCATGCTAACTTAAGCATCGGAGTGTCATTGCAGGTACAACCACCAACCATTCTGCATATCAAGCTCGGTTCACTGAACCCCCCTACCTCGGGCCTTTCCAGACGACCGAGCTGCACGTTTCAGGCAAACCCTCGGAACAGTGGGCATGAAATTAGAGCACAAACAAGAGGCATCTTTTAAGCCCCAAAAACACCAACTGGGTAGCAAGTGTGACGTTAGCCACATTAATTTCAGCACTAACGCCACACATGTAGCATTAGTGTGGCTAACGGTGGCACTAATGATTAGAACCTGGACCTCAACTTGATTCACTTCTCTTTCAAGGACCACCCAACCTCAAGGAAGCAAGCCCACAAGTGTCAACCAATCAAGGCCACAAGAAGCATCTAGAATAGTTAATTTTCATTTCATTGTAATTTGCTTTTAATTTCATTTTATTTTGTAATTTAGGAGAGCCTATAAAAAGGCCTTAGTTTCTACATTAAATTCATTCTGGAATTGGGGACTGAAGAGGGGTCTTCGGACTCCCTCCCCTCACACACTTTTCCTTCTCTTTCTTTTCTTTGTATTTTTTATTTATGAATTTTGAAGTTTTAATTTTAGTTTTAATCATCATCTTTACTTTTCTGCACTTTCTTTCTTTTCTATTTTGGTAGAGCAATGATCAACTAACTCTTTTCATTGGGTTAGAGAGATTGGTGTGCGAAATTGTGAACAATACTTTTCACAACTCTCATAATCCCTGGTCATGAACTCCAAAAATTTGGTGGTTCAATTCCATGGCATTACACAACTTCGCACAACTAACCAGCAAGTGCACTGGGTCGTCCAAGTAATACCTTACGTGAGTAAGGGTCGATCCCACGGAGATTGTTAGTATGAAGCAAGCTATGGTCATCTTGTAAATCTTAGTCAGGCATACTCAAATGGATATGATGATGCACGAAAATAACATAAAAGATAAAGATAGAGATACTTATGTAATTCATTGGTAGGAACTTCAGATAAGCGCATGAAGATGCCTTCCCTTCCGTCTCTCTGCTTTCCTACTGTCTTCATCAATCCTTCCTACTCCTTTCCATGGCAAGCTCGTGTAGGGTTTCACCGTTGTCAATGGCTACCTCCCATCCTCTCAGTGAAAGCGATTGCATATGCCCTGTCACGGCACGCCGAATTCAGCTGTCGGTTCTCGGTCAGGCCGGAATAATATCCATTGATACTTTTGCGTCTGTCACTAACGCCCCGCCTGCTAGGAGTTTGAAGCACGTCACAGTCATTCAGTCATTGAATCCTACTCAGAATACCACAGACAAGGTTAGACCTTCCGGATTCTCTTGAATGCTGCCATCAGTTCTTGCCTATACCACGAAGACTCTGATCTCACGGAATGGTTGGCTCGTTTGTCAGGCGAGCACTCGGTTGTCAGGCGATCAACCATGCATCGTGCAATCAGGAATCCAAGAGATATTCACTAGAGCCTTGATTGCTTGTAGAACAAAAGTGGTTGTCAGTCACCTTGTTCATAGGTGAGAATGATGATGAGTGTCACGGATCATCACATTCATCAAGTTGAAGAACAAGTGATATCTTGGACAAAGAACAAGCGGAATTGAATGGAAGAACAATAGTAATTGCATTAATACTCGAGGTACAGCAGAGCTCCACACCTTAATCTATGGTGTGTAGAAACTCCACCGTTGAAAATACATAAGCATAAGGTCTAGGCATGGCCGAATGGCCAGCCTCCCAATGATCTAAGATAGCATAAAAATGAAGATAGCTACCAAAGTCCTATCTAGAGATCTAAAGTGATCAAAAGATGAAAATACAATAGTCAAAGGTCCTACTTATAGAAAACTAGTAGCCTAAGGTTTACAAAGATGAGTAAATGACATAAAAATCCACTTCCGGGCCCACTTGGTGTGTGCTTGGGCTGAGCAATGAAGCATTTTCGTGTAGAGACTCTTCTTGGAGTTAAACGCCAGCTTTTATGCCAGTTTGGGCGTTTAACTCCCATTTGGGTGCCAGTTCCAGCGTTTAACGCTGGGATTTCTTGAGGTGACTTTGAACGCCGGTTTGGGCCATCAAATCTTGGGCAAAGTATGGACTATCATATATTGCTGGAAAGCCCAGGATGTCTACTTTCCAATTCCGTTGAGAGCGCGCCAATTGGGCTTCTGTAGCTCCAGAAAATCCTCTTCGAGTGCAGGGAGGTCAGAATCCAACAGCATCTGCAGTCCTTTTCAGTCTCTGGATCAGATTTTTGCTCAGGTCCCTCAATTTCAGCCAGAAAATACCTGAAATCACAGAAAAACACACAAACTCATAGTAAAGTCCAGAAAAGTGAATTTTAGCTAAAAACTAATAAAAATATACTAAAAACTAACTAGATCATACCAAAAACATACTAAAAACAATGCCAAAAAGTGTATAAATTATCCGCTCATCACAACACCAAACTTAAATTGTTGCTTGTCCTCAAGCAACTGAAAATCAAATAAGATAAAAAAGAAGAGAATATGCAATGAATTCCAAAAACATCTATGAAGATCAGTATTAATTAGATGAGCGGGGCTTTTAGCTTTTTGCCTCTGAACAGTTTTGGCATCTCAGTCTATCCTTTGAAATTCAGAATAGTTGGCTTCTTTAGGAACTCAGAATCCAGATAGTGTTATTGATTCTCCTAGTAGAGTATGATGATTCTTGAACACAGCTACTTTTATGAGTCTTGGCCGTGGCCCAAAGCACTCTGTCTTCCAGTATTACCACCGGATACATACATGCCACAGACACATAATTGGGTGAACCTATTCAGATTGTGACTCAGCTTTGCTAGAGTCCCCAATTAGAGGTGTCCAGGGTTCTTAAACACACTCTTTTTGCCTTGGATCACAACTTTATTCTTTCTTTTTCTTTCTTTTTCTCTTTCTTTTTCGTTTTTTTTTTCGAAATTTTTTTTTTGTATTCGCTGCTTTTTCTTGCTTCAAGAATCATTTTTAATGATTTTTCAGATCCTCAATAACATGTCTCCTTTTTCATCATTCTTTCAAGAGCCAACCTTCATGAACCACAAATTCAAGATACATATGCACTGTTTAAGCATACATTCAGAGAACAAGAGTATTGCCACCACATCAAAATAATTAAACTATTATAAAATTCAAAATTCATGCAATTCTTTCCTTTTCAATTTAAGCACGTTTTTATTCAAGAAAGGTGATGGATTCATAGGACATTCATAACTTCAAGGCATAGACACTAAGACACTAATGATCACAAGACACAAACATGGATAAACATAAGCATAAAATTCGAAAAACAGAAGAATAAAGAACAAGAAAATCAAAGAACGGGTCCACCTTAGTGATGGCGGCTCCTTCTTCCTCTTGAAGATCCTATGGAGTGCTTGAGCTCCTCAATATCTCTTCCTTGTCTTTGTTGCTCCTCCCTCATGACTCTTTGGTCTTCTCTAATTTCATGAAGGATGATGGAGTGTTCTTGATGCTCCACCCTTAGTTGTCCCATGTTGGAACTTAGTTCTCCTAGGGAGGTGTTCAGTTGCTCCCAATAGTTTTGTGGAGGAAAGTGCATCCCTTGGGGCATCTCAGGGATTTCATGATGAGTAGGGTCTCTTGTGTGCTCCATCCTTTTCTTAGTGATGGGCTTATCCTCATCAATGGGGACGTCTCCCTCTATGTCAACTCCTACTGAATAACAGAGGTGACAAATGAGATGAGGAAAGGCTAACCTTGCTAAGGTAGAGGACTTGTCCGCCACCTTATAAAGTTCTTGGGCTATAACCTCATGAACTTCCACTTCTTCTCCAATCATGATGCTATAAATCATGATGGCCCGGTCTAGAGTAACTTCGGACCGGTTGCTAGTGGGAATGATTGAGCGTTGAATGAACTCCAACCATCCTCTAGCCATGGGTTTGAGGGCATGCCTTCTCAATTGAACCGGCTTGCCTCTTGAATCTCTCTTCCATTGTGCGCCCTCTTCATATATGACTGTGAGGACTTGGTCCAACCTTTGATCAAAGTTGACCCTTCTAGTGTAAGGATGTTCATCTCCTTGCATCATGGGCAAATTGAATGCCAACCTTACACTTTCCGGACTAAAATCCAAGTAATTCCCCCGAACCATAGTAAGATAATTCTTTGGATTCGGGTTCACACTTTGATCATGGTTCTTGGTGATCCATGCATTGGCATAGAACTCTTGAACCATCAAGATTCCGACTTGTTGAATGGGGTTGGTAAGAACTTCCCAACCTCTTCTTCGGATCTCATGTCGGATCTCCGGATATTCACCCTTTTTGAGTGAAAAGGGGACCTCGGGGATCACCTTCTTCAAGGCCACAACTTCATAGAAGTGATCTTGATGCACCCTTGAGATGAATCTATCCATCTCCCATGACTCGGAGGTGGAAGCTTTTGCCTTCCCTTTCCTCTTTTTAGAGGTTTCTCCGGCCTTGGATGCCATAAATGGTTATGGAAAAACAAAAAGCAATGCTTTTACCACACCAAACTTAAAATGTTTGCTCGTCCTCGAGCAAAAGAAGAAAGAAGAGAGTAGAAGAAGAAGAAATGAGGAGAAAGGGAATGGCTTTGTATTCGGCCAAAGGGGAGAGAGATGGTGTTTAAGGTGTGTGAAAATGAAGGAGTGAAGGAGGGTTTATATAGGAGAGAGGGAGAGGGTGGTTCGGCCATTTGAGGGTGGGTTTGGGTGGGAAAGTGGTTTGAATTTGAATGAAGGGGTAGGTGGATTTTTATGAAGGATGGATGTGAGTGGTGAAGAGAAAGAGGGGATTTGATAGGTGAGGGGTTTTTGGGGAAGAGGAGTTGAGGTGATTGGTGAATGAGAGAGAGAGAGTGGTAGGGTTGGTGGGGATCCTGTGGGGTCCACAGATCCTGTGGTGTCAAGGAAAAGTCATCCCTGCACCAAATGGCTAACAAAATCACGTTTTGTGCCATTTCTGGCGTTAAACGCCAGGCTGGTGCCCATTTCTGGCGTTTAACGCCAGCTTCTTGCCCTTTTCTGGCGTTTAACGCCAGTCTGGTGCCCCTTTCTGGCGTTAAACGCCCAGAATGGTGCCAGACTGGGCGTTAAACGCCCAACAGCTAACCTTACTGGCGTTTAAACGCCAGTAAGTGCGTCCTCCAGGGTGTGCTGTTTTTCTTCCTGTTTTTCATTCTGTTTTTGCTTTTTTCATTGATTTTGTGACTTCTTATGATCATCAACCTACAAAAAAGATAAAATAACAAAAGGAAATAGTTAATTATAAAACATTGGGTTGCCTCCCAACAAGCGCTTCTTTAATGTCATTAGCTTGACAGAGGACTCTCATGGAGCCTCACAAAAGATCAGAGCAATGTTGGAACCTCCCAACACCAAACTTAGAGTTTGAATGTGGGGGTTCAGCACCAGACTTAGAGTTTGGTTGTGGCCTCCCAACACCAAACTTAGAGTTTGACTGTGGGGGCTCTGTTTGACTCTGATTTGAGAGAAGCTCTTCAAGCTTCCTCTCCATGGTGACAGAGGGATATCCTTGAGCCTTAAACACCAAGGATTCTTCATTCACTTGAATGATCAACTCTCCTCTATCAACATCAATCACAGCCTTTGCTGTGGCTAGGAAGGGTCTGCCAAGGATGATGGTTTCATCCATGCACTTCCCAGTCTCTAGGACTACGAAATCAGTAGGGATATAATGGTCCTCAACTTTAACCAGAACATTCTCTACAAGTCCATAGGCTTGTTTTCTTGAGTTGTCTGCCATCTCTAGTGAGATTTTTGCAGCTTGCACCTCAAAGAACCCTAGCTTCTCCATTACAGAGAAGGGCATGAGGTTTACACTTGACCCTAAGTCACACAAGGCCTTCTTGAAGGTCATGGTGCCTATGGTACAAGGTATTGAAAACTTCCCAGAATCCTGCCTCTTTTGAGGCAATTTCTGCCTAGACAAGTCATCCAGTTCTTTGGTGAGCAAAGGGGGTTCATCCCTCCAAGTCTCATTTCCAAATAACTTGTCATTTAGCTTCATGATTGCTCCAAGGTATTTAGCAACTTGCTCTTCAGTGACATACTCATCCTCTTCAGAGGAGGAATATTCATCAGAGCTCATGAATGGCAGAATTAATTCCAATGGAATCTCTATGGTCTCATTTTGAGCCTCAGATTCCCATGGTTCCTCATTGGGGAACTCATTGGAGACCAGTGGACGTCCAGTGAGGCCTTCCTCAGTGGCGTTCACTGCCTCTTCTTCCTCCCAGAATTCGGCCATGTTAATGGCCTTGCACTCTCCTTTTGGATTTTCTTCAGTATTGCTTGGGAGAGTACTAGGAGGGAGTTCAGTGATTTTCTTGCTCAGCTGACCCACTTGTGCCTCCAAATTCCTAATAGAGGACCTTGTTTCAGTCATGAAACTTTGGGTGGTTTTGATTAGATCAGAGACCATGGTTGCTAAATCAGAGGGGTTCTGCTTAGAATTCTCTGTCTGTTGCTGAGAAGATGATGGAAAAGGCTTGCCATTGCTAAACCTGTTTCTTCCACCATTATTGTTGTTGAAACCTTGTTGAGGTCTCTCTTGATTCTTCCATGAGAAATTTGGATGATTTCTCCATAAAGAATTATAGGTGTTTCCATAGGGTTCTCCTAGGTAATTCACCTCTTCCATTGAAGGGTTCTCAGGATCATAGGCTTCTTCTTTAGATGAAGCGTCCTTAGTACTGCTTGGTGCATTTTGCATTCCAGACAGACTTTGAGAAATCAAATTGACTTGTTGAGTCAATATTTTATTCTGAGCCAAAATGGCATTCAGAGTATCAATCTCAAGAACTCCTTTCTTCTGATTAGCCCCATTGTTCACAGGGTTCCTTTCAGAAGTGTACATGAATTGGTTATTTGCAACCATTTCAATTAGCTCTTGAGCTTCTGTAGGCATCTTCTTCAAATGAAGAGATCCTCCAGCAGAGCTATCCAAAGACATCTTGGATAGTTCTTAGAGACCATCATAGAAAATACCTATGATGCTCCATTCAGAAAGCATGTCAGAAGGACATTTTCTGATCAATTGTTTGTATCTTTCCCAAGCTTCATAGAGGGATTCTCCATCCTTTTGTCTGAAGGTTTGGACTTCCACTCTAAGCTTACTCAATTTTTGAGGCGGAAAGAACTTTGCCAAGAAGGCATTGACTAGCTTTTCCCATGAGTCCAGGCTTTCTTTAGGTTGTGAGTCCAACCATGTCCTAGCTCTGTCTCTTACAGCAAAAGGGAATAGCATAAGTCTGTAGACCTCAGGGTCAACCCCATTAGTCTTGACTGTGTCACAGATTTGCAAGAATTCAGCTAAAAACTGATGAGGATCTTCCAGTGGAAGTCCATGAAACTTGCAATTCTGTTGCATTAGAGAAACTAATTGAGGCTTAAGCTCAAAGTTGTTTGCTCCAATGGCAGGGATAGAGATGCTTCTCCCATAGAAGTTGGGAGTAGGTGCAGTAAAGTCACCCAGCACCTTCCTTGCATTTTTTGCATTGTTGTTGTTTTCGGCTGCCATGTCTTCTTCTTCTTTGAAGATTTCTGTTAGGTCCTCTATAGAGAATTGTGCCTTAGCTTCTCTTAGCTTTCGCTTCAAGGTCCTTTCAGGTTCAGGGTCAGCTTTAACAAGAATGCCTTTGTCTCTGCTCCTGCTCATATGAAAGAGAAGAGAACAAGAAAATGTGGAATCCTCTATGTCACAGTATAAAGATTCCTTGAGGTGTCAGAGGAGAAGAAAAGTAGAAGACAGAAGTAGAAAATTCGAACTTATCAAAGAAGATGGAGTTCGAATTTTGCATTAAGGAATATTGGTAGTCCATAAATAGAAGGATGTGAGAGGAGGGAATGTAATTTTCGAAAATCAAGTAAAAGAATTTGAAAACATTTTGAGAAACATTAATTTTCGAAAATAAGAGTGGGAAAGAAATCAAGTGATTTTTGAAAAAGATTTTGAAATTAGAAGTCAAAAAGATTTGATTAAAAACTATTTTGAAAAAGATGAGGTTAAGAAGATATGATTGGTTTTTAAAAAAAATGTGATTGAGAAGATATGATTTGAAAACAATTTTAAAAAGATTTGATTTTAAAAACTAGTAACTTGGCTATCAAGAAAAGATATGATTCAAACATTAAACCTTTCTCAACAGAAAAGGCAACATACTTGAAATGTTGAGTCAAATCATTAATTGATAGTAAGTATCTTTGAAAAAGGAAAGAAATTGATTTTGAAAACATTTGATTGAAGAGATATGATTTGAAAAAGATTTGATTTTGAAAAACTTTGAAAACTTGAAAAAAAATTGATTTGAAAACAAAATTCTCCCCCTTGTGCCATCCTGGCGTTAAACGCCCAGAATGGTGCACATTCTGGCGTTTAACGCCCAAAACTATACCCTTTTGGGCGTTAAACGCCCAACCAGGTACCCTGGCTGGCATTTAAACGCCAGTCTGTCCTTCTTCACTGGGCGTTTTGAACGCCCAGCTTTTTCTGTGCAATTCCTCTGCTGTATGTTCTGAATCTTCAATTCTCTGTATTATTGACTTGAAAAGACACAAATTAAAAATATTTTTGGATTTTTAATAATAAGGAATAATCAAAATGCAACTAAAATCAAATAACAATGCATGCAAGACACCAAACTTAGCAGTTTGTATACTACTGACACTAATGAGAATGCATATGAGACACACAAAATACTTCAAGTCAATAGAATTCAAAGATTAGAGCACGGAAATCATCAAGAACATCTTGAAGATCACTAAGACACATGAATGAATGCATGCAATTGACACCAAACTTAAGATGAGACTAGTGTCTTAACAAGAAACATAACATATTTTTGGTCTTTTTATGATTTTTTTTTTGATTTTTTTCGAAAATTAAGTGGAAAAAGATATCAAAATTCTTAATGAGAATTCCAGGAACCAGTGCAATGCTAGTCTAAGACTCCGGTCCAGGAATTAGACATGGCTTCACAGCCAGCCAAGCTTTCAAAGAAAGCTTCGGTCCAAAACACTAGACATGGCCAAAGGCCAGCCAAGCCTTAGCAAATCACTGCTCCAAAAGCAAGATTGATGAAAATCAACAAGCTCTTGTGATGATAAGTTGAAACCTCGGTCCAATGAAATTAGACATGGCTTCTCAGCCAGCCAGACTTCAACAAAGCATCATGAAACTCTAGACTTCATCTTCAAGAATTTCGAAAAAAAAAATACCTAATCTAAGCAACAAGATGAACCGTCAGTTGTCCAAACTGAACAATCCCCGGCAACGGCGCCAAAAACTTGGTGCTGTTGCCGGATTTTGGCACTGATGTTACCGGACAAAAAGCTTGCTCAAAACTCGAACAATCCCTGGCAACGGCGCCAAAAACTTGGTGCGCGAAATTGTGAACAATACTTTTCACAACTCTCATAATCCCTGGTCATGAACTCCAAAAATTTGGTGGTTCAATTCCATGGCATTACACAACTTCGCACAACTAACCAGCAAGTGCACTGGGTCGTCCAAGTAATACCTTACGTGAGTAAGGGTCGATCCTACGGAGATTGTTAGTATGAAGCAAGCTATGGTCATCTTGTAAATCTTAGTCAGGCAGACTCAAATGGATATGATGATGCACGAAAATAACATAAAAGATAAAGATAGAGATACTTATGTAATTCATTGGTAGGAACTTCAGATAAGCGCATGAAGATGCCTTCCCTTCCGTCTCTTTGCTTTCCTACTGTCTTCATCCAATCCTTCCTACTCCTTTCCATGGCAAGCTCGTGTAGGGTTTCACCGTTGTCAATGGCTACCTCCCATCCTCTCAGTGAAAGCGATTGCATATGCCCTGTCACGGCACGCGGACAGCTGTCAGTTCTCGGTCAGGCCGGAATAATATCCATTGATACTTTTGCGTCTGTCACTAACGCCCCGCCTGCTAGGAGTTTGAAGCACGTCACAGTCATTCAGTCATTGAATCCTACTCAGAATACCACAGACAAGGTTAGACCTTCCGGATTCTCTTGAATGCTGCCATCAGTTCTTGCCTATACCACGAAGACTTTGATCTCACGGAATGGTTGGCTCGTTTGTCAGGCGAGCACTCGGTTGTCAGGCGATCAACCATGCATCGTGCAATCAGGAATCCAAGAGATATTCACTAGAGCCTTGATTGCTTGTAGAACAAAAGTGGTTGTCAGTCACCTTGTTCATAGGTGAGAATGATGATGAGTGTCACGGATCATCACATTCATCAAGTTGAAGAACAAGTGATATCTTGGACAAAGAACAAGCGGAATTGAATGGAAGAACAATAGTAATTGCATTAATACTCGAGGTACAGCAGAGCTCCACACCTTAATCTATGGTGTGTAGAAACTCCACCGTTGAAAATACATAAGCATAAGGTCTAGGCATGGCCGAATGGCCAGCCTCCCAATGATCTAAGATAGCATAAAAATGAAGATAGCTACCAAAGTCCTATCTAGAGATCTAAAGTGATCAAAAGATGAAAATACAATAGTCAAAGGTCCTACTTATAGAAAACTAGTAGCCTAAGGTTTACAAAGATGAGTAAATGACATAAAAATCCACTTCCGGGCCCACTTGGTGTGTGCTTGGGCTGAGCAATGAAGCATTTTCGTGTAGAGACTCTTCTTGGAGTTAAACGCCAGCTTTTATGCCAGTTTGGGCGTTAACTCCCATTTGGGTGCCAGTTCCAGCGTTTAACGCTGGGATTTCTTGAGGTGACTTTGAACGCCGGTTTGGGCCATCAAATCTTGGGCAAAGTATGGACTATCATATATTGCTGGAAAGCCCAGAATGTCTACTTTCCAACGCCGTTGAGAGCGCGCCAATTGGGCTTCTGTAGCTCCAGAAAATCCACTTCGAGTACAGGGAGGTCAGAATCCAACAGCATCTGCAGTCCTTTTCAGTCTCTGAATCAGATTTTTGCTCAGGTCCCTCAATTTCAGCCAGAAAATACCTGAAATCATAGAAAAACACACAAACTCATAGTAAAGTCCAGAAAAGTGAATTTTAGCTAAAAACTAATAAAAATATACTAAAAACTAACTAGATCATACCAAAAACATACTAAAAACAATGCCAAAAAGTGTATAAATTATCCTCTCATCAGAGATCTATTGTGATTTAATGGATCAATTGTAGTTCTTATTCTTCTTCTTCTTTCTTTTCTCTTGATTTTACTAGAGAGCTTTCGATCTTCATCCAATTGAGTAATTGTCTCAGAAGAGAAATTGCTCATACTTGGATTTCCTCTGAACCTTGGAAGAGAAATAAGGAAATCATGCTAGAAATGCTCTCTCACATTGGATTAGGTTGGGGGTTGGATGGATATTGTGACATTAAATCTTACCAATACTTTGATCTATGAATGTGTGTGGTATAATCAGTGACCATACTTCATCTCTTCCCATGAGCAATTAAATCAAGGAATTGGGAAATTGTTCAAGTTTAGAGAGATTGGATTTCCAAGGAATTGGGATCCAATCACTTAAGATTGCCAAGGAGATCAATGAATGCATTGATTAAGGAAGAGATGAGAATGAACTTGATCAAGAGGATTGCAATATCTCTTGATCCCAATGTTCATTTTATTTTTAGTTCTTACATTTACTTTTCTTGCCATTTTACTTTTCTGCACTTTATTGATTTCTTTACTTT
The DNA here is from genome assembly GCF_014773155.1 of Arachis stenosperma. Lineage (NCBI taxonomy): Eukaryota > Viridiplantae > Streptophyta > Magnoliopsida > Fabales > Fabaceae > Arachis > Arachis stenosperma. The sequence continues at coordinate 34,688,316 of NC_080386.1, read as the reverse complement.
TATGCCATTTACATTTCCTTGTTACTTATCACTCCAATATGATTCGTCTAACTAGGATAATCAATTAACTATTGATTGCTTAATCCGTTAATCCCTGTGGATACGATCCCACTCTATTGTGGGTTATTACTTGACGACAATTCGGTATACTTGCCGAGGAAAATTTGTTGAGAGACAAGTTTCCATGCATCAGGCCATGGACGCCTAGAAAGGGGCAGGAAGCTGGCGTTGGATGCCAGTTTTGGGCCTTCTAATCCGAAGCAAAGTATGGACTATTATATATTGCTGGAAAGCTCTAGAAGTCAGCTTTTCAAAGCCATTAAGAACGCTCCATTTGGACTTCTATAGCTCTGGAAAAGCTTTCTTCCGAGTGCAAGGAGGTCAGATTCGGACAGCATCTGCAGTGCTTTCTCTGTCTCTGAATTAGACTTTTGCTCAAGCTCCTCAATTTCGTCAGAAAATGCCTGAAATAGCAAAAAAAAAAAAACACAAAAACTCATAGTAGAATCCAAAAATGTGAATTTAACACTAAAACCTATAAAAACTTAATAAATACTAAACAAAACATACTAAAAACTATATGAAAATGATGCCAAAAAGCGTATAAAATATTCGCTCATCAGTAGGTTTATTTTACCTTCTTCCATGATAATCTTGCATTCTATTTACATGAGTTTGGTCTGAGTAATGATGTCGATGTTGATGTGCTCTATTGGTTAATTCTTGGAGTTGTATTAATTTTGGTTGAGAAGTCTTTTGGCTTTTCTTACCGGCTGGGACTGGTGTCGAAATGTTTGGTTGTGTGTCTGGTATCTTGTAGAACTGTATTGAAACTACTTTTTGTTGTTTTGGGATCATCTAAAGATTTCTGAAAATGTTTGAAAATATAGCCATTTTGTTGTCTGTTTGGTTGTATTCAGATTGCCCCCAATGGTGTCGCTTCTATGTGATGATGTCGTTTCTATTACATGGGAGAGACACAATTTGATATTTTCTGTACGTTAAAGAATTTGTTGAACTATGTTGATTAGCTTTGTGTGTTTTTTACCTGACCTGTGTTGTCTAAGCTCTTTTTTGTAACGACTTCTTTACTTTGCATTTGTAGGTATAGACTTTGTGTCATGTTCTGCCGTTTTTAGTATGTCAACTAAGGTTTTCCCTAGCCTCTTAAGTTGGGTAGATATTACCATTCTGTCCTTTGTTCTCTAGTAGATAGGGAGCATTGTGATGCCTTTTGTAGACATCATACAATTTGTGAAAATAGAGAGGATGAGAGAAACTACGAGTTGATAGTGTCTGACCTTGAGGAGCGGGTATGTTTCCCTCCTATAGACAACTCAGAGCGTCCTTTCTTTTACGCTTATGATTACTTTTTTTCTAAACTAAGTGTTTCTATTCCTTTCTCGGCTTTTGAGTCCTCTGGTCTTGCAATGTTGCTCCTATGTAATTGCACCCAAACGCTTGGGCTTTTCTGAAAATCTTCCAACTTCTTTGCTGAGAACTCGAGTTCCAAACTTCTGCCTCGATTTTCTTTTATTTGTTTGTGTTAACCAAACCCAGGACATTAAAGAGGAAGGCTTCTTGGTTTTCATTCCGAGCTGTTCAGGGTAGAAAGGTCTTTTCTATTTTTGATGAGTCTTTCCACGACTTCAAAAATTACTTTCTTAAGGTCTGGTGAGTAAAGGGTGTCCGATCTTTTTATTTAGACGAGAATGATGAACCCTCCTTTCCACTTTACTGGCAAGAGGAGCCTGTGATAGCCAAGTATACCGTGATAGCCAAGTATACCATGGATAGGTTAGATGAGGTCGAAAGACATTTTGTGGATGTGTTGCAAGAGTGTTGGGGTTGGGCCCCTCATTTGGACACCAAGAGGTTCTTAGGGGACCCCAGTCAACTTCATTCTGAGCTAGGTAGTTTCCCGATCTCTTAGCTTTTTGTCTTCTTAAGTTGTCTTATGTTGTTCTGATGTGCTTTCTTCTTTTGCAGAGACTATGGCCTCTAAGACCTCGTCCATAAAATTATTGCACCAGACCCAAAAAATGGTGTGGCTTGGGGCCTTCAAGATAAGGAGGCTGGAGGTGCTTCCTCCCGACTTTCCCCTGAGAAGCAGAACCCTGGCCCCACAGCCTAGAAAAAGGTCATCCCGACCCTCTAACATTCGGTTGGTCTCTTCCAACTCGCCTTCTGAGAGCTCAGGTGCCCCCTCATCCCCGTTACCGTTTGGGCTCCCTACCAAAAAAAAAACTGCTAGGGAGCCGAGCATTAACGATAAGGATTTTGACTGGTTCGATTGAAGTGAGAGGAACATCTTGCGTTATAGCCAAATAACCATGGACGATGTGGCGATTCAAAATCAACACCACCATATGGCTCACAACTATATTCGTATGGCAGAGATAAGTACTGCCCTGTCTAAGGAGCTTAGGAAGACTCCTGTCTGAGCTACTCAAGCTTTCCTTGATTCCATCCAAGCTGAGGTGGAGAGGGTAAGTGACTTGAAGGCAAAACTAGAGTAGGAGAATGCCAAGCTGAGGTTGGATTTGGAGAAAGCTTATTCTCGAGCAGTGAGGGCTGAAGCTGCGGCATTGATGGTCGAGGGGATACAAAAGATAGTTAAGGAGAGCTATACTCAGACCTATGCGGAGCTGATTGACCTCCGGGAGGAGTTGAAGGATGCCCAGGAAGAACATGCAGCCCTTCAAGAAAATGTGGTTGCAGGGATGGATAAAGTGTTTGAAAACTTGATGGCTCAGGTCCGAGTTTTTGTCCCCAACCTGGACCTCTCTCCTCTTGGCCAAGACAATATTATTGTTGATGGGAAGATAGTGCCAGCCCCTAACAAGGATGAGGAGCCTCCTCTCAACTTGAAGACTTCTGCTCCCCAGGTTGGTCAAACTTTCGCCCTGTCCGAGGTCCAATCTGAGGTCATTAATGTGGAGGCTTCTCCTTCACCTTCGGCTGCTATCCCCGCTGTGCTAGTTTCCATGCTCCCTCCAACCCCTCCTGTCAAGAGAAAATATGTTGTCACAGGCGAGGATCTCAACCTGCTTCTTGGTGAGAAATCTTAAAGCCTTTTTGCTTCTGTTTAGGATATTTGGAAGGTCCCGACTTGTGGGTCCTTATGACTTTTTAACTTTCTTTTGTAATAGTTAGTAGTTCCTTGAACACTTTACTTTATATTTTGCTTTCTCCATAGTCTATAAGTAGTTTTCAAAGTTACTTTATATCTTAGTTACTTTTTAAACAACCTTATGAAGTAGCTTTCAAGCTACTTTCTTTGTATCTTGAAAAATCTTTTGCTTTTTTAAATGAAGCTAGGTTTTTTAGAAGTTGAATATAGCTTGCCTAATTTTAAATTCCAGAAACTTTGTCAAATGATTAGTTCTTTTATGAGTTTTCTTTCTTAGTTCTGACTTCGAGTAGTCGGTTTTTATTAAGTTACTTCTACAACTCATTTTTTACCCGGCCTAACAATTGAGGTCATTTTCAGGAGTTGTTTATATAACTTCTTACATTAATTTGTACCTCATCACTTCATCTTGCCAACCATGTTAGGTCGGGCAATGATTTTTGTGATTTGTCAAGCTTAAATGAATGCATTTTTAATAGAAAACCTTTGAAGAAAGAAGTAGGAATTTTATTATAGTCAAAAAATTTCCTTACATAAATCTACATACTAGGGTATTGAGTAACCCTATCCCCTGTGCTGGTGCCTCATTAAAAAACCCTAGAATCGGAAAAAAGAGTACACCAATGCACAAGGTTTGCTATCTAGCTATAATAATTTCTTAGGTTACATGCGTGCCAAGACCTCGAGAGCTCCCACCCTTGCAGGTTGGACACTTTATAGTAACATTTTCCTAAGACCTCAACTATTTTGTAAGGTCCCTTCCAATTAGCGGCCAACTTTCCTTCTCCTGATTTGTGTACTCCGATGTCATTTCAGATCAAGATAAGGTCATTGGTGGTAAAACTCCTCTTGATCACCTTTTGGTTGTATCTTAGAGTCATCCCTTGCTTTAGGGCTTCCTCTTTAATCCGAGCTCTTTCTCGGACTTCGGGGATGAGATGAAGCTCTTCTTGTTGTGCCTAGAAGTTAGCTCTTTCATTGTAAAGTATGACTCTAGGTAATTCTTCAGCTATTTCTATGGGGATCATTGCTTCCATTCCATAAGCAAGTTGGAAAGGTGATTCCCCTGTTGTAGAATGCGGGGTGGTCCGATATGCCCACAAGACTTGAGGGAGCTTGTCAGCCCAGGCCTCTTTCGTATCTTATAGTCGGCGCTTTATCCCAGCCAGTTTCACTTTATTGGCAGCTTCAGCCTGTCTATTGGCATGGAGGTGCTCTACCAATGTAAACTGATATTTTATCTTTAGGTTGGCCACCGGGTTCCTAAAGGTTAAGTTAGTGAATCGAGTCCCGTTGTCTGTGGTTATGGAGTGGGAAACTTCAAACCTTGTGACAATGTTCTTATACAAGAATTTTTTACTTCTCTAAGCGGTGATAGTTGCTAAGGGCTCTGCTTCGATCCATTTAGTGAAGTAATCAATCCCTACGATGAGGTATTTGACATATCCTGGAGCTTGTGAAAATGGTCCGAGCAGATTGAGACCCCATTTTTCAAATGGCCATAGTGAAGTAACGTTGATAAGCTCCTCGGGTGTAGCAACATGAAGGTTGGCATGTTTCTGACAAGGTGGGCACTTCTTAACAAACTCAGTCGCTATCCTTTGTAAGGTTGGCCAAAAGCAGCCAACTCGGATCACCTTTTTGGCCAGTGACCGAGCTCCTAGGTGATTTCCACATATGCCACCGAGTACATCCTCTAAAACTTCCTTTGTGTTGGAGGTTGGGACACATTTCAAGAGGGGTGTTGAGATCCCTCTTTTATATAGAATATTGTGGACCAATGTATAATTTTGCGGCTTTTTTATGAGCCTTTTGGCTTCTTTTTCAGTCTTAGGGAGGACATCAAATTTGAGGTTGTTGACTATAGGAGTCATCCATCCTAGATTTTAATCGGATTTGGTAATCACTTTTGAATTTTCCTCCTTCTTTGATATTGATGGTGCTTGTAAAGTCTCCTGAATAAGACTCCAATTATTGCCTCCTGGCTTGGTGCTGACTAATTTGGAGAGGGCATCAGCTCAGGCATTTGATTCCCGAGCTATATGTCGGACCTCTCCTTCTAAAAAGTGTATTAGTTGCTTCATCCAAGTATTTCTTCATGGTGAGGTCTTTGGCTTGATAGGTGCCATTGATCTATGAAGTTATTACATGTGAATCACTAAACACTATCAACCTCTCATCCCCTACTTCTTTAGCTAGCTTCAAGCTAGCAAGTAAGGCCTCATACTCTGCTTGGTTATTAGAGACACGGAACTTGAACCTTAATGAGAATTCTATCCAAGTTTCTTGGTCACTTTCTAGAATGACACTTGCCCCCACTTACAGCTTTTTTTGATGACCTATCTACATACAGGCTCTATGTAGCTGGGTTTCCTTGGCTTTCGGTGTACTCACCAACAAAGTCAGTAAGATATTATGACTTAATTATTGTCCAAGTTTCGTACTTTAGGTCAAACTCGGACAGTTCTACAGCCCATTGTAGCATTCATCCTACCAAATCCGTCTTTTGCAAGATGTGCTTCATTGGTTTATTAGTGCGGACTTTGATGGTATGAGCCTGGAAATAAGGTCAGAGTCTTCGGGATGTGAGGATAAGGGCATAAGTAAACTTTTCTATCTTTTGATAGTTTAACCCTGCCCCCTGTAGGGCTGACGAAATAGATAGGTTATTGCCCATTTTTATCTTCTCGGATCAGAGTTGAAACTATAGCGCGACTTCCTACTGCCAAGTACAGCACGAGCTATTCTCCTTTGATAGGTCGGTAAGGGCTGTCCCAGAAATGCTTTGAAGTCCTGAAAGACTTGCTCGCATTCTAGGGTCTACTTGAATTTCTTCCCTTTTATTAGGATTGAGTATAAGGGAGGTGATTTCAGAGCTGATATGGCTAGGATCAAGATAGAGCTTCCAACCTTCCATTTAATTGTTGGACCTCTTTAACACAAGTCGGGCTCTTCATGTTGAGTATAGCCTGGCACTTATCTGGATTTGCTTCTATACCTCTTTGGGTTAATATGAAGACTGTTCATACCTTGGTCGAGCTATCCGACCTAGGATGATTGGAGATAAAGCGACCGACCTCTTTAGGTCAGACTATCCGAAATCTTCTCAGAGAGCTCGGCCAAATCGACAAGAGAGCCTAGTAAAAGGCCCAAATAGAGGAACACGACCTAAATCCTAAGGCGGCCTAGGCCTATAGAGATAAGGGCGGTCCCATTGAAGATACGCTGACCTCAACTCTAAAGATAAAGATAAGATAAGATAACTAACTTATCTTATCCAAAAGGTCACATCTCACCATTATAAATACACTGGAACACCCAGGTATAACTCATACTCTGATTCTACATAAAACCTGTTTAATACTCATGGTAACTTAAGCATCGGAGTCTCTTGCAGGTACCCCCCACCTTTCGGTGACAAAGGATTAGCAGCACGTTCAGCCCAACAAGTCGGACACACCAGCTCCGACCGCTATTTACCAGCCGGACAAATCAGCACCGAAGATCTCATCCGAGATCGACCTACAGTTTCAGGTAACCCTCGGAACATTGGCGCCATTGCCGGGGAACCTGGAAGTCATCCTGTCACCATGGCGGACAATAAGGACAACGACCATGATTCAGGACTGGAAGAGAGAACACCGCACAAGAACGCAGATATCGCAATACAAGATACTCCGGAAACCAACAAAGACAAAGACTCACCAAATTCAGGGGCCATAGAAGCACTCCTAGATCGCCTAAAACAACTGGAAAAAGAAATCCAGCAACAACGGGAAATCGGAAGAGATCTACAAAGAGAGATGCGACGACGTCGGGAGTTGGAAGAAAAACTGCAGCAATTAGAAGCCAATCTCAAATCAAAAGCCCCTCGCACTAATCTCGAAGAAAATTCACACAAAGAGCAAGACCCCTTCACTAGGGAAATCATGAAAACTAAAATTTCAAAAGACTTCAAACTCTCGGATATGACCCTGTATGACGGCACCACGGATCCCAACCACCATCTCAGTAACTTCAGAAGCAGAATGTACCTCACTGACGCCCCAGATGCTGTTCGCTGTAAAGCCTTTCCAACAACTCTCACATAGATAGCTATTCGGTGGTTCGACAACTGATGAGCGGATAATTTGTACGCTTTTTGGCATTGTTTTTAGTATGTTTTTAGTATGATCTAGTTAGTTTTTAGCATATTTTTATTAGTTTTTAGTTAAAATTCACTTTTCTGGACTTTACTATGAGTTTGTGTGTTTTTCTGTGATTTCAGGTATTTTCTGGCTGAAATTGAGGGACCTGAGCAAAAATCTGATTCAGAGACTGAAAAGGACTGCAGATGCTGTTGGATTCTGACCTCCCTGCACTCGAAGTGGATTTTCTGGAGCTACAGAAGCCCAATTGGCGCGCTCTTAACGGCGTTGGAAAGTAGACATTCTGGGCTTTCCAGCAATATATGATAGTCCATACTTTGCCCAAGATTTGATGGCCCAAACCGGCGTTCAAAGTCACCCTCAGAAATTCCAGCGTTAAACGCCGGAACTGGCACAAGAATGGGAGTTAAACGCCCAAACTGGCACCAAAGCTGGCGTTTAACTCCAAGAAGAGTCTCTACACGAAAATGCTTCATTGCTCAGCCCAAGCACACACCAAGTGGGCCCGGAAGTGGATTTTTATGTCATTTACTCATCTTTGTAAACCTTAGGCTACTAGTTTTCTATAAGTAGGACCTTTTACTATTGTATTTTCATCTTTGGATTTCTTTTAATCTTTAGATCATCTTTGGACATCTAGTTCTTAGATCATTGGTAGGCTGGCCATTCGGCCATGCCTAGACCTTGTTCTTATGTATTTTCAACGGTGGAGTTTCTACACACCATAGATTAAGGTGTGGAGCTCTGCTGTACCTCGAGTATTAATGCAATTACTATTGTTCTTCTATTCAATTCCACTTGTTCTTGTTCTAAGATATCACTTGTTCTTCAACTTGATGAATGTGATGATCCGTGACACTCATCATCATTCTCACCTATGAACGTGTGACTGACAACCACCTCCGTTCTACCTTCGATTGGGTGAATATCTCTTGGATTCCTGATTGCACGATGCATGGTTGATCGCCTGACAACCGAGTGCTCGCCTGACAAACGAGCCAGCCATTCCGTGAGATCAGAGTCTTCATGGTATAGGCTAGAACTGATGGTGGCATTCAAGAGAATCCGGAAGGTCTAACCTTGTCTGTGGTATTTTGAGTAGGATTCAATGATTGAATGACTGTGACGTGCTTCAAACTCCTGAGGGCAGGGCGTTAGTGACAGACGCAAAAGAATCACTGGATTCTATTCCGGCCTGATCGAGAACTGACAGATGGATAGCCGTGCCGTGACAGGGTGCGTTGAACATTTCCACTGAGAGGATGGGAGGTAGCCACTGACAACGGTGAAACCCTTGCATAAGCTTGCCATGGAAAGGAGTAAGAAGGATTGGATGAAGACAGTAGGAAAGCAGAGAGACGGAAGGGAAGGCATCTTCATGCGCTTATTTGAAATTCCTACCAATGAATTACATAAGTATCTCTATCTCTATCTTTATGTTTTATGCGTTTATCACCATATCCATTTGAGTTTGCCTGACTAAGATTTACAAGATGACTATAGCTTGCTTCATACTAACAATCTCCGTGGGATCGACCCTTACTCGCGTAAGGTTTATTACTTGGACGACCCAGTGCACTTGCTGGTTAGTTGTGCGAAGTTGTGTTAATGCCATGGTATTGAACACCACGTTTTTGGGGTTCATTACCGGGGATTATGAGAGTTGTGAAAAGTATTGTTCACAATTTCGCGCCACCAAGTTTTTGGCGCCGTTGCCGGGGATTGTTCGAGTTTGGACAACTGACGGTTCATCTTGTTGCTTAGATTAGGTATTTTTTTTCGGAATTCTTGAAGATGAATTCTAGAGTTTCATGATGATTTGTTGAAGTCTGGCTGGCTGTGAAGCCATGTCTAATTTCATTGGACCGAGGTTTCAACTTATCATCACAATAGCTTGTTGATTTTTATCAATCTTGCTTTTGGAGCAGTGATCTGCTAAGGCTTGGCTGGCCATTGGCCATGTCTAGTGTTTTGGACCGAAGCTTTCCTTGAAAGCTTGGCTGGCTGTGAAGCCATGTCTAATTCCTGGACCGGAGTCTTAGACTAGCATTGCACTGATGCCTGGAATTCTCATTAAGAATTTTGATATCTTTTTCCACTTAATTTTCAAAAAACACAAAAAAATCAAAAAAATCATAAAATCCAAAAATTTCTTGTTTGAGTCTAGTGTCTCATGTTAAGTTTGGTGTCAATTGCATGCATTCATTCATGTGTCTTAGTGATCTTCAAGATGTTCTTGATGATTTCTTACTCTAATCTTTAAATTCTCTGGACTTGAGTGTTTTGTGTGTCTCATATGCATTCTCATTAGTGTCAGTAGTATACAAACTGCTAATTTTGGTGTCTTGCATGCATTGTTATTTGATTTTAGTTGCATTTTGATTATTCCTTATTATTAAAAATCCAAAAATATTTTTAATTTGTGTTTTTTCAAGTCAATAATACAGAGAATTGAAGATTCAGAACATACAGCAGAGGAATTGCACAGAAAAAGCTGGGCGTTCATGTACACTTCTGAAAGAAATTCTGTGAACAATGGGACTAGTCAGAAGAAATGAGTTCTTGAGATTGACACTCTGAATGCCATTTTGGCTCAGAACAAAATATTGACCCAACAAGTCAATTTGATTTCTCAAAGTCTGTCTGGAATGCAAAATGCACCAAGCAGTACTAAGGAAGCTTCATATGAGGAAGAAGCTTATGATCATGAGAACCCTTCAATGGAGGAGGTGAATTACATGGGAGAACCCTATGGAAACACCTATAATCCTTCATGGAGGAATCATCCAAATCTTTCATGGAAGGATCAACAGAGACCTCAACAAGGTTTCAACAATAATAATGGTGGAAGAAACAGGTTTAGCAATAGCAAGCCTTTTCCATCATCTTCTCAGCAACAGACAGAGAGTTCTAAGCAGAATACCTCTGACTTAGCAACTATGGTCTCTGATCTAATCAAAACCACTCAAAGTTTCATGACTGAAACAAGGTCCTCCATTAGAAACTTGGAGGCACAAGTGGGTCAGCTGAGCAAGAAAATTACTGAACTCCCTCCTAGTACTCTCCCAAGCAATACAGAAGAAAATCCAAAAGGAGAATGCAAGGCCATCAACATGGCCGAATTTTGGGAGGAAGGAGAGGCAGTGAACGCCACTGAGGAAGACCTCAATGGACGTCCACTGGTCTCCAATGAGTTCCCTAATGAGGAACCATGGGAATCTGAGGCTCAAAATGAGATCATAGAGATTCCATTGGACTTACTTCTGCCATTCATGAGCTCTGATGAGTATTCCTCCTCTGAAGAGGATGAGTATATCACTGAAGAGCAAGTTGCTAAATACCTTGGAGCAATCATGAAGCTAAATGACAAGTTATTTGGAAATGAGACTTGGGAGGATGAACCCCCTTTGCTCACCAAAGAACTGGATGACTTGTCTAGGCAGAAATTACCTACCATAGGCACCATGACCTTCAAGAAGGCCTTGTGTGACTTAGGGTCAGGTGTGAACCTCATGCCTCTCTCTGTAATGGAAAAGCTAGGGATCTTTGAGGTGCAAGCTGCAAAAATCTCACTAGAGATGGCAGACAACTCAAGAAAACAAGCTTATGGGCTTGTAGAGGATGTTCTGGTAAAAGTTGAAGACCATTACATCCCTACTGATTTTATAGTCCTAGAGACTGGGAAGTGCATGGATGAGTCCATCATCCTTGGCAGACCCTTCCTAGCCACAGCAAAGGCTGTGATTGATGTTGATAGAGGAGAGTTGATCATTCAAGTGAATGAAGAATCCTTAGTGTTCAAGTCTCAAGGATATCCCTCTATCATCATGGAGAGGAAGCATGAAGAGCTCCTCTCAAAACAGAGCCAAACAGAGCCCCCACAGTCAAACTCTAAGTTTGGTGTTGGGAGGCCACAACCAAACTCTAAGTTTGGTGTTGAACCCCCACATTCAAACTCTAAGTTTGGTGTTGGGAGGTTCCAACATTGCTCTGAGCATCTGTGAGGCTCCATGAGAGCCCTCTGTCAAGCTACTGACATTAAAGAAGCGCTTGTTGGGAGGCAACCCAATGTTATATTTTATCTATTTTCCTTTGTTATTTCATGTTCTTTTGTAGGTTGATGATCATGAGAAGTCACAAAATCAATGAAAAAAGCAAAAACAGAAAGAAAAACAGGAAGAAAAACAGCACACCCTGGAGGTGAGCGTACTGGCGTTTAAACGCCAGTGAGGCTAGCTGTTGGGCGTTTAACGCCCAGTCTGGCACCATTCTGGGCGTTTAACGCCAGAAAGGGGCACCAGACTGGCGTTAAACGCCAGAAAAGGGCAAGAAGCTGGCGTTAAACGCCAGAAATGGGCACCAGCTCGGCGTTTAACGCCAGAAATGGCTAAAAACGCATTTTTGCATGCCATTTGGTGCAGGGATGACTTTTCCTTGACACCTCAGGATCTGTGGACCCCACAGGATCCCCACCTACCCTACCACTCTCTCTCTCTTCTTCACCCATTCACTAATCACCTCAACACCTCTTCCCCAAAAACCCTTCACCTATCAAATCCCATCTTTCTCTTCACAACTCACATCCATCCTTCATAAAACCCCACCTACCTCACCATTCAAAATCAAACCACTTTCCCACCCAAACCCACCCATACATGGCCGAACATCACCCTTCCCCCTCTCCTATATAAACCCCTCTTCACTCCTTCATTTTCACACAACCTAAACACTACTTCTTCCCCTTCTTGGCTGAACACAAAAGCCATTCCCTTCTTCCTCATTTCTTCTTCTTCTACTCTCTTCTTTCTTCTTTTGCTCGAGGACGAGCAAACATTTTAAGTTTGGTGTGGTAAAAGCATTGCTTTTTGATTTTCCATAACCATTTATGGCATCCAAGGCCGGAGAAACCTCTAGAAAGAGGAAAGGGAAGGCAAAAGCTTCCACCTCCGAGTCATGGGAGATGGAGAGATTCATCTCAAGGGTGCATCAAGTCCACTTCTATGAAGTTGTGGCCTTAAAGAAGGTGATCCTCGAGGTCCCTTTTTCACTCAAAAAGGGTGAATATCCGGAGATCCAACATGAGATCCGAAGAAGAGGTTGGGAAGTTCTTACCAACCCCATTCAACAAGTCGGAATCTTGATGGTTCAAGAGTTCTATGCCAATGCATGGATCACCAAGAACCATGATCAAAGTGTGAACCCGGATCCAAAGAATTGGCTCACTATGGTTCGGGGGAAATACTTGGATTTTAGTCCGGAAAATGTAAGGTTAGCATTCAACTTGCCTATGATGCAAGGAGATGAACATCCTTACACTAGAAGGGTCAACTTTGATCAAAGGTTGGACCAAGTCCTCACAGTCATATGTGAAGAGGGCGCCCAATGGAAGAGAGATTCAAGAGCGATGCCGATTCAATTGAGAAGGCATGACCTCAAACCCGTGGCTAGGGGATGGTTGGAGTTCATCCAACGCTCAATCATTCCCACTAGCAACCGGTTCGAAGTTACTATAGACCGGGCTATCATGATTCATAGCATCATGATTGGAGAAGAAATAGAAGTTCATGAGGTTATAGCTCAAGAGCTCTATAAGGTGGCGGACAAGTCCTCTACCTTGGCAAGGTTAGCCTTCCCTCATCTCATTTGTCACCTCTGTTATTCAGTTGGAGTTGACATAGAGGGAGACATTCCCATTGATGAGGACAAGCCCATCACTAAGAAGAGGATGGAGCACACAAGAGACCCCACTCATCATGAGATCCCTGAGATTTCTCAAGGGATGCACTTTCCTCCACAAAACTATTGGGAGCAACTGAACACCTCCCTAGGAGAATTGAGTTCCAACATGGGACAACTAAGGGTGGAGCATCAAGAGCACTCCATCATCCTCCATGAAATTAGAGAAGATCAAAGAATCATGAGAGAGGAGCAACAAAGACAAGGAAGAGACATTGAGGAGCTCAAGCACTCCATAGGATCTTCAAGAAGAAGAAAGAGCCGCCATCACTAAGGTGGACCCGTTCCTTAATTTCCTTGTTCTTTATTTTTCTGTTTTTCGAATTTTAGTGCTTATGTTTATCTATGTTTGTGTCTTGTGATCGTTAGTGTCTTAGTGTCTATGCCTTAAAGTTATGAATGTCCTATGAATCCATCACCTCTCTTGAATAAAAAATTGTTCTTAATTGAAAAAGAAAAAGAATTGCATGAATTTTGAATTTTATAACAGTTTAATTATTTTGATGTGGTGGCAATACTTCTGTTTTCTGAATGTATGCTTAAACAGTGCATATGTCTTTTGAATTTGTGGTTCATGAATGTTGGCTCTTGAAAGAATGATGAAAAAGGAGACATGTTACTGAGGATCTGAAAAATTATTAAAATGATTCTTGAAGCAAGAAAAAGCATTTCTATTCAAAAAAAAATCGAAAAAAAGAGAAAAAGAAAAGAAAACGAAAAAAAAGGGAGAGAAAAGAAAGAAATAAAGTTGTGATCCAAGGCAAAAAGAGTGTGCTTAAGAACCCTGGACACCTCTAATTGGGGTCTTTAGCAAAGCTGAGTCACAATCTGAAAAGGTTCACCCAATTATGTGTCTGTGGCATGTATGTATCCGGTGGTAATACTGGAAGACAGAGTGCTTTGGGCCACAGCCAAGACTCAATAAGTAGCTGTGTTCAAGAATCATCATACTTAACTAAGAGAATCAATAACACTATCTGGATTCTGAGTTCCTAAAGAAGCCAATCATTCTGAATTTCAAAGGATAGAGTGAGATGCCAAAACTATTCAGAGGCAAAAAGCTAAAAGCCCCGCTCATCTAATTAATACTGATCTTCATAGATGTTTTTGGAATTCATTGCATATTCTCTTCTTTTTATCTTATTTGATTTTCAGTTGCTTGAGGACAAGCAACAATTTAAGTTTGGTGTTGTGATGAGCGGATAATTTGTACGCTTTTTGGAATTGTTTTTAGTATGTTTTTAGTATGATCTAGTTAGTTTTTAGCATATTTTTATTAGTTTTTAGTTAAAATTCACTTTTCTGGACTTTACTATGAGTTTGTGTGTTTTTCTGTGATTTCAGGTATTTTCTGGCTGAAATTGAGGGACCTGAGCAAAAATCTGATTCAGAGACTGAAAAGGACTGCAGATGCTGTTGGATTATGACCTCCCTGCACTCGAAGTGGATTTTCTGGAGCTACATAAGCTTAATTGGCGCGCTCTTAACGGCGTTGGAAAGTAGACATTCTGGGCTTTCCAGCAATATATGATAGTCCATACTTTGCTCAAGATTTGATGGCCCAAACCGGCGTTCAAAGTCACCCTCAGAAATTCCAGCGTTAAACGCCGGAACTGGCACAAGAATGGGAGTTAAACGCCCAAACTGGCACCAAAGCTGGCGTTTAACTCCAAGAAGAGTCTCTACACGAAAATGCTTCATTGCTCAGCCCAAGCACACACCAAGTGGGCCCGGAAGTGGATTTTTATGTCATTTACTCATCTCTGTAAACCTTAGGCTACTAGTTTTCTATAAGTAGGACCTTTTACTATTGTATTTTCATCTTTGGATTTCTTTTAATCTTTAGATCATCTTTGGACATCTAGTTCTTAGATCATTGGGAGGCTGGCCATTCGGCCATGCCTAGACCTTGTTCTTATGTATTTTCAACGGTGGAGTTTCTACACACCATAGATTAAGGTGTGGAGCTCTGCTGTACCTCGAGTATTAATGCAATTACTATTGTTCTTCTATTCAATTCCGCTTGTTCTTGTTCTAAGATATTACTTGTTCTTCAACTTGATGAATGTGATGATCCGTGACACTCATCATCATTCTCACCTATGAACGTGTGACTGACAACCACCTCCGTTCTACTTTCGATTGGGTGAATATCTCTTGGATTCCTGATTGCACGATGCATGGTTGATCACCTGACAACCGAGTGCTCGCCTGACAAACGAGCCAGCCATTCCGTGAGATCAGAGTCTTCGTGGTATAGGCTAGAACTGATGGCGGCATTCAAGAGAATCCGGAAGGTCTAACCTTGTCTGTGGTATTCTGAGTAGGATTCAATGATTGAATGACTGTGACGTGCTTCAAACTCCTGAGGGCGGGGCGTTAGTGACAGACGCAAAAGAATCACTGGATTCTATTCCGGCCTGATCGAGAACCGACAGATGGATAGCCGTGCCGTGACAGGGTGCGTTGAACATTTCCACTGAGAGGATGGGAGGTAGCCACTGACAACGGTGAAACCCTTGCATAAGCTTGCCATGGAAAGGAGTAAGAAGGATTGGATGAAGACAGTAGGAAAGCAGAGAGACGGAAGGGAAGGCATCTTCATGCGCTTATCTGAAATTCCTACCAATGAATTACATAAGTATCTCTATCTTTATCTTTATGTTTTATGCGTTTATCACCATATCCATTTGAGTTTGCCTGACTAAGATTTACAAGATGACTATAGCTTGCTTCATACTAACAATCTCCGTGGGATCGACCCTTACTCGCGTAAGGTTTATTACTTGGACGACCCAGTGTACTTGCTGGTTAGTTGTGCGAAGTTGTGTTAATGCCATGGTATTGAACACCACATTTTTGGGGTTCATTACCGGGGATTATGAGAGTTGTGAAAAGTATTGTTCACAATTTCGCGCACCAACAACTTACCCCCAAAATCCATCTCAAGCTTCGACGACTTAGCTAAAAAATTCCTAGCCAAATTTTCCATTCAAAATGATAAAGCTAAGCACGCCCCCAGTTTATTAAGACTCAAACAAGGAGATCGGGAGAGCCTTCGTAACTACATGGAAAGATTCAACAAAACATGCATGGACATACAAAGTTTACCCACGGAGGCCGCAATCATGGGACTTATCAACGGCCTACGAGAGGGACCCTTCAGCCAATCTATATAAAAAAAGTACCCGACTTCCCTCGACGAAGTACAGGAGCGAGCGGAACAATACATCAATATGGAAGAAAACGCTCGGTTAGGAGAGTCCTCAAAATCGGGAGCTTCCTACCGTGACAGAGACAAGGAATCCAAAAGAAAAGACGACAGACAAGGGGAGAAAATTAAGAAGTACCATAACTATACTCCTCTTAGAGCATCCCTGGTCGAAATATATAAAGAGGTCTGCCATACGGAAAAAATTCCCCCAGCACGGCCACTCAAAGGCAAAAAGGGAGGAGGAAACCGAAAGGAGTATTGTGAATATCATCGGGTCCGGGGACACTCCACCAACGAATGCTTCGACTTGAAAAACATCATAGAAAAATTGGTGAGGGAAGGAAAACTAGATCGATTCCTGGCTACCAGAGATGACGAGCAAAGAAAGAGATGAAGGGATGAAGACACTGAACGAGCGGAACGATCACCTCGGACGCCAGAAAGACATGTCCACATGATACATGGCGGCTTTGCAGCAGGAGGGATCTCCAAATCCTCTCGTAAGAGATACCTCAAAGAAGTATACCATGTCGAAGGAGAGGAAGGAGCACTCAACATCCCAGCGATAACATTCACTAAAGAGGACGCGACCGGCATCATTACAGGACACGACGATCCCATGGTTATCACCGTCATATTGGCAAACGCCAACCTACACCGAACGCTAATAGACCAAGGGAGTTCTGCCGACATCTTGTTCAAAATAGTCTTTGATAAACTCGGCTTAGAAGAAAAAGAACTTAAAGCATATCCAAACAGTCTGTTCGGGCCAGGAGACACCCCGGTTCGACCACTAGGATACATACCACTACATACAACCTTTGGAAAGGGAGACCAATCTAGGACCCTCAAAATAGACTACATTGTAGTCAACGTAAGCTCAGCCTACAACGCTCTCATAGGCCGGACCACGCTCAACCAACTCGGTGCAATAGTCTCGACCCCACACCTATGCATGAAATTCCCAACTCCAAAAGGGATAGCCACGATAAAAGCAGACCAGAGGATGGCACGTCGCTGTTACAACGAGAGCCTCAACCTCAGGGGCAAAGGAGAAGAGTTCCACACAATTGAGCTGGGCGGAGTTCAACGACGAGAGGAGTTTCGCTCCCAAATAAAGGGCGAGATAGAAAAAATTCAGATCGGGGACACCTCGGAAAAAACAACTAATATCGGCACAATCCTCAAAGGAGATTTAAAAGAACTGCTAATACAATTTTTGCGAGATAATGCCGACCTCTTTGCATGGAAAGCCGCAGACATGCCAGGCATAGACCCTAAACTAATGTGTCACAAGTTGGCAGTTTATCCAGGATCTCGACCGGTGCAGCAGAGAAGAAGAAAACTCGGACCAGAGCGATCCCAAGCTGTGGAAGAGCAAGTACAGGCACTGCTGGAAGCCGGATTTATAAGAGAAGTCAAATACCCACTATGGCTAGCCAACATCGTTTTGGTGAAAAAATCGAATGGGAAGTGGCGAATGTGCACCGATTACACAGATCTCAACAAAGCTTGCCCAAAAGATCCATACCCACTCCCGAGTATTGACGCCCTGGTAGATGCTTCCTCTGGATATAAATATTTCTCGTTTATGGATACGTAATCAGGATACAACCAAATTCCCATGTATCCACCAGACTAGGAAAATACCTCGTTCTTAACGCCAAAGGCGAACTACTGCTACATCGTAATGCCTTTCGGCCTTAAGAACGCAGGAGCCACTTATCAAAGATCGATGAATAAAGTCTTCTCGGATCACATTGGAAAAATCATGGAAGTTTATGTTGATGAAATGCTAATTAAAACAAAAAGCGAACAAACACTGTTGACCGACCTAGCCCAGGTGTTCGACACCATCAGGAAGCATGATATGCGACTCAATCCAGCAAAATGCACCTTTGCGGTAGAAGCAGGCAAATTCTTAGGCTTCATGCTCACACAAAGAGGAATTGAAGCAAATCCAGATAAATGCCAGGCCATACTCAACATGAAGAGCCCAACCTGCGTAAAAGAAGTACAGCAACTCAACGGGAGATTGGCCGCCCTATCTCGATTCTTAGCAGGAGCCGCAATAAGATCTCTTCCCTTCTATGCTACTTTAAGAAAGGGAAAACAGTTCGAATGGACGACAGAATGCGAACAAGCGTTCTAAGACTTTAAGAAGTTCTTAGGACATCCACCTATCCTATCCCGACCTTAAGAAGGAGAACCACTCATACTATATCTTGCAGTAAGAGACAAGGCAGTAGCGTCAGCACTAGTCCAAGAAAGCGAAAATGGGAAACAACCCGTCTACTTCATTAGCAAAGCACTACAGGGATCCGAGCTGAACTATCAAAAAATAAGAAAATTTGCTTACACTCTCGTTTTAACATCTCGGTGACTCCGCCCCTACTTCCAGGCCCACACCATTAAAATTCGAACTAATCAGCCATTAAAGGGAATACTGTAGAAAACAGATTTAGCAGGCAGAATTCTACAATGGGCAGTCGAGCTGTCAGAATTTGACCTCCAATATGAAGCTCGGACCGCCATCAAATCACAATACCTGGCCGATTTTATCACAGAATTCACAGATGCCCTAGAAGCCCCTGATGCCAAGGCATCTTAGGCTAGTTTCACTAGCATTTTTCTGTTAGTTTTAGTTGTTTTATGCATTTTCTTGAGCTTAAAGTAACCAAGAATGGTTAAATGAACAACAAAGCAATGAACCATCCAAACAGTATGATTTTGATGCAAATTCCATGAGTTTTTAGTTATATTACTTGAATGCTATGAATGAATGATTTCTCATGAAATTTTGCAAGACTTTGATGCAATTGTTTGGATGATTTCAGGGAAGAAGAGGCTAGGCAAGGAAGCAACAAAATCAATAAAAGAAGCTTGAATATCAAATGTGGAGTTTAAGCTCCAGTTTAAGCCTAAACTGGAGCTTAAACGCCAGAATCATGAGAAAGGAGGAAATGCTGTAAATGGCGTTTAACCTCCAGTTTAACCTTAAACTGGAAGTTAAACGCCAGAATGAGAAAGGCACTAAGAAGCATTTCCACGTTTAACCTCCAGTTTAACTTTAAACTGGAGGTTAAACGCCAGAATGAGAATTGAACCAAAGGAGCATTTCCACGTTTAACCTCCAGTTTAACCTTAAACTGGAGGTTAAACGTGTTCGACACTTTTTCTCACCAAGGAGCAATTCCACGTTTAACCTCCAGTTTAACCTTAAACTGGAGGTTAAACGCCAGAAGCAAGAGAGGCACCAGGAGCATTTCCACGTTTAACCTCCAGTTTAACCTTAAACTGGAGGTTAAACGTGTTCGACTATTTCTCTCCTCCAGGGTTGCCTTCTCATTTTCCACGTTTAACCTCCAGTTTAACCTTAAACTGGAGGTTAAACGTGTTCGACCCAATTGCTCCTCCAGTGTTGTTTTCTTCATTTCCACGTTTAAGCTTCAGTTTAACCTTAAACTGAAGCTTAAACGTGTTCGACATTTTACACTCCTGGGTTGCTTTCTTCCAATTCCACGTTTAAGTTTCAGTTTAACCTTAAACTGAAACTTAAACTTCAACTTAAACGCCACCTTTTGAAAGGGTTTCTGGGCCAAATATATTGAAGTTTAAGTTAGCATTTGAGCACAAATATTAACTTAAACGTATTATGGTATGAAACCCAATTGAATATCATGGTTTATGGGATTGGGCCGGAAGAATTGATGAGTCTGGAACTTCAATTTGTTGAGTCTTGTGTCATTACTTGTTTATCACTAAAATTGCTCAATGAATGTTACAGAATTGGATCACAGCCTCATCAGGATTATGGATCATAAACCCAAAGCAAAAGGAAATCAAGAAAAAGCCTCAAAGCCCAAGAAACTCAACAGAAGCTCAATTTAGAAAGTGTATAAATAGGATAGAATTGAAGTTAGTTGGCACTTTTTGACACTTTAGAACTTTTGATCATTTTGCTATTTTTCATACTTTGTAATTGAATTCAGAGCTATGACTCACTAAACCCCTTTCATTGGGTTAGGGAGATCTATTGTAATTCAATGAATCAATAATAGTTTTTATCTTCTTCTTCAATCTTTTCTCTTGAATTTTGTTAGAAAGCTTCTCGATCTAATTCCATTGGGTAGTTGTCTTGGGAAAGAAACTACCCATAATTGGAATCCTTCGGAACCTTGGGAAAGGAATGATGGATTCATGCTAGAGAAGCTTTCTCACAGTGAATTGGATTGGGGTTTGGATGGATATTGTGACATGTAATCCTACCAAATTGTGGTTCATGAAACTGTGTGGTATAATCAGTGATCGAGCATCATCTCTTCTTATGAACATTTAAACCAAGGGATTGGGAATTTGTTTGTTTTTAGAGAGAATTGGTGAGCCAAGGAATTGGGATCCAATCATATAAGATTGCCAAGCAAGATTCAATGAATGCATTGGTTGAGGAAGAGATGAAAATGTTTTGATTCGGAGATTTCAATATCTCCTGACCCCAATGAACCCCTCTTTCTGATCTACACTTTCTATTTACATTCTGCAAATTTCAATTCATGCAATCACCCCAATTCCCTTTTACTTTCAGCAATTTACTTTCTCGCACCTTAATTCTCGCAATTTAAGTTTATGCAATTTCAATTCCTTGCAATTTACGTTTCCTGCCACATTTACTTTATGCAATTCACATCCAAGAGTTGATTCCGCTCAACTAAACAAACTTCTAATTCGAATTGCTCATTCAACCAATCCTTGTGGGATTCGACCTCACTCTATTGTGAGTTTTTACTTGACGATAACCGGTGCACTTGCCGGAAGGAATTTTGCCGTTCGTGCAATTTCCTAAAATCGTAGCATAACAAGTTTATGCACATCAAGTTTATGGCGCCGTTGCCGGGGATTGGTTTTCGATTGACAATTCTCCAATTGGAAGTTAACTAGATTGAGCATTTTTTCTTGTTTTGTTAATTTAGTTCAAATTACTTGTTGAATTTTTAATTTCTGCACTCTGTTACTTGCTTTTTCTTTCTTATGCCTTTCATTTCAAGCAACTAACTCACTAACCCACTAACTATTTGAATTAATTCCTCAACTGCTCTAACCATACTCTTCCATTAACCAAGAGTATTCCACTTGTTTGTTGCTTGTGGTGTGTTCTTGTATGACAGGTAGGAGAGGAGAGACATCAACTCCTCCATATACCGAACCAGAGAGGACCCTTCATAGACTTAGAAGGGAAGCAAGAGGGAAGAGAGTACTGAGAGAAGAAGAATCTGAAGGAGAATCTGAGGACAACTTTGAGGAAGCTCTAGATCTCAACATGGATAGAGAATTTCACAACCATGAGAGGGCTGATGGAAACAATGCCATTCCTGAGAGGAGGGTTCTTGGTTCATACATAAACCCAACCTCTGGGAATTGTGGTAGCAGCATTCAGAAACCACCCATTCAGGCCAATAATTTTGAACTCAAACCACAGTTAATATCACTGGTGGAGGACCATTGTTCATTTGGTGGGAGTGCTAATGAAGACCCAAACCAACATCTCACAAAATTTCTGAGAATTTGCGACACTGTGAAGTCCAATGGAGTCCAGGAAGATGCCTATAAACTGCTCTTGTTCCCATTTTCACTTAGGGACAAGGCAGCTAAGTGGCTGGAATCATTCCCAAGGGACAGCCTAACAACCTGGGATGAGGTGGAGAGCAAGTTTCTGGCACGTTTCTACCCCCCACAAAAGGTCAATAGGCTTCGATCTGAGGTTCAGACTTTTAGACAACAAGATGGTGAGACGCTCTACGAGGCATGGGAGAGGTTCAACGAATTGACAAGGAAATGTCCACCAAACATGTTCCCTGACTGGGTGCAATTGCATATTTTCTATGATGGACTTTCTTATGAATCAAGGAAGGCTGTAGACCATTCATCAGGAGGTTCATTGAACAGGAAAAAGACTGTGGAAGAAGCCATTGAAGTGATTGAGACAGTGGCTGAGAATGAGTACTACTATACTTCAGAGAGACACAACACTAAGGGAGTCATGGAGCTGAACCATGTTGATACAATTCTAGCCCAAAACAAGGTGTTTGCCAAGCAACTAGCAGAGCTCACCAGGAAATTAGACACAAAGCAAGTGGCTGCGATACACACACAAGATCAAGAGGAAGTAAGCATTGAAGGAGGTGATTGGGAAGAGGCCAACTATGTAGGAAACCAACAAAAACAATCATATGATCCACATTCCAACACTTACAACCCAGGATGGAAAAACCACCCAAACTTTGGGTGGGGAAACCAGCAAACCCAACCACAAAACCACAAACCTTACAACCACAACCAACATAACAATTCCACATACCAAAACTCCAACCAAAGACCATACCAAGCCACACAAAACACTTACTCCCAACCACCATATCATGGCCAAAATAACCAACCTGCCCAATCTAATCCGAACCAACAATTTCAAGATCAATTAAACAGGATAGAAAGAATGCTTGCAACCATGAGTCAAGACATAACCGAATTGAAAGCCTTTAAGGAAGAAGTAAATTCCAACTTGCAAAACCAAGGAGCTGCCATCCAGAAGCTAGAAAATCAAATTGAGTACTTGTCTAAGCAAACTCCTGGGCCAAGCGTTTCTCATGCTGCCAAGGCTATTGCAAGGGAAGAATGTAAGGCCATAACCCTCAGAAGTGGAA
Source organism: Arachis stenosperma (assembly GCF_014773155.1). Classification (NCBI taxonomy): domain Eukaryota; kingdom Viridiplantae; phylum Streptophyta; class Magnoliopsida; order Fabales; family Fabaceae; genus Arachis; species Arachis stenosperma. The sequence continues at coordinate 34,665,387 of NC_080386.1, read as the reverse complement.
TGAAGCTGAAGGAGATCTCAAAGGAAACCACAGAGGATGAAGAAAAAGAAAATGTGAGAGACAAGGAACAGGGACAATCTTCTACACCGTCTGCAACAAAAGAAAAAGAAAAAGAGGTCCTGAAGCCTTACACACCCAAAGCACCATATCCTCAACGTTTGATGAAAAGAGAAAAGGATGGCCAATTCTCCAGATTTTTGGAGATTTTCAAGAAGCTTCAAATCAACATTCCGTTTGCTGAGGCAATAGAGCAAATGCCACTCTATGCAAAATTCTTAAAGGAATTAATGACCAAGAAGAGAAGCTGGAGAAATGAGGAAACTGTGTTGTTGACTGAAGAATGCAGTGCCATCATTCAACACAAATTGCCTCAGAAATTGAAGGATCCAGGCAGTTTCCAAATCCCCTGCATCATAGGAGAAGTCATGGTGGAGAAGGCCTTGTGTGACTTAGGGGCAAGTATCAATTTGATGTCTCTAACAATGATGAGAAGAATGAATATTGAGGAAGCTAAACCAACAAGAATGGCCCTCCAATTGGCAGATCGAACTTTTAAATTCCCTCATGGAATAGTTGAGGATTTGTTGGTGAAAGTGGGAGATTTTATATTCCCTGCCGATTTTGTGGTGTTAGATATGGAGGAAGAAGCCAAAGCTTCGATAATCCTGGGAAGACCCTTCCTGGCTACTGCTGGAGCCATCATAGATGTCCAAAAGGGTGAACTCACTCTTAGACTACATGATGAGAAATTGGTGTTTAACGTATTCAAGGCAATGAGCTATCCATCAGAATCACTAAAGGAATGCATGAGGGTGGATGTAGTGGACATTGCAGTACAAGAAACCCTTGAGGAAACAACAAAGGAAGTGGCAGAGGAGGAGTTCACCAAGGATATGGAAGTTAGTGACATCAAGGTTGCTGAAACAACCATGCCAAGCATGCCAGAAAGAGTGAAAGAAGATAAGGAAGCACCAAGACCTGAGCTCAAAGCATTGCCCCCTAATCTCAAGTATGCATACTTGGGTAGTGATGAGAGCCATCCTGTTATCATTAGCTCTGCCCTGAGCCAAGAACAGGAAGAAGAATTGATCAAGGTGCTACAAACCCATCAAGATGCCATTGGATGGACCCTAGCTGATTTGAAGGGGATAAGTTCATCCATATGCATGCATAAAATCTTGTTAGAAGAGGATGCTAGACCCTCCATTCAAGCTCAGAGAAGATTGAATCCAGTCATGAAAGAAGTGGTACAAAAGGAGGTCATGAAGTTATGGCAGGCAGGGGTAATCTACCCCATTTCGGATAGCCCATGGGTTAGTCCCATCCATGTAGTTCCCAAGAAAGGTGGCATAACTGTGGTGCCAAATGAGAGGAACGAACTCATACCCACAAGAACTGTTACTGGGTGGAGGATGTGCATAGACTACAGGAAGCTCAATGAAGCCACCAGAAAAGATCATTTCCCACTTCCATTCATGGATCAGATGCTTGAAAGGCTTGCAGGACATGCTTACTATTGCTTCCTGGATGGATACTCAGGCTATAATCAGATAGTAGTTGATCCAAGAGATCAAGAGAAAACATCATTTGTTTGTCCATATGGAGTGTTTGCGTATAGACGCATGCCCTTTGGATTGTGCAATGCACCTGCAACTTTCCAAAGGTGCATGCTGTCCATCTTTTCGGACATGATCGAAAAGTTTATTGAAGTTTTCATGGATGATTTTTCTGTGTTTGGAAATTCTTTTCCTAGCTGCCTACACCACCTTGCCTTGGTGCTTAAGAGATGCCAAGAGACCAACCTAGTATTAAACTGGGAAAAGTGTCATTTCATGGTCACAGAAGGAATGGTCCTTGGCCACAAAGTCTCTAATAGAGGCATTGAGGTGGACAGAGCTAAGGTTGAACTCATTGAAAAACTACCTCCACCAAGTAATGTCAAGGCAGTTAGGAGTTTTTTGGGACACGCTGGCTTTTACAGAAGGTTTATTAGAGACTTTTCTAAAATAGCCAAACCTTTGAGTAACTTGCTTGTCTCTGATACACCCTTTGTATTTGATGAAAATTGCATGCTAGCCTATGAACTTTTGAAGCAAAAACTTTCCTCTGCACCTATCATTGCCCCACCTGATTGGAACTTACCTTTTGAACTGATGTGTGATGCATCAGACCTTGCTATTGGGGCAGTGTTAGGACAAAGGAAAGACAATTTGGTACATGTGATTTATTATGCCAGTAAAGTCTTGAATGATAACCAAAGGAATTACACAACCACTGAAAAAGAACTCTTGGCAATAGTTTTTGCATTTGACAAATTTAGATCCTATCTCATTGGATCTAAGGTCATTGTCTTCACTGATCATTCAGCTTTAAAATACTTACTTGCTAAACAAGAATCCAAACCAAGACTTATTAGATGGGTTCTTTTGTTGCAGGAATTTGACATTGAAATCAAAGACAAGAAGGGTGTAGAGAACAAGGTGGCAGACCATTTATCAAGGATACCATGTGAAGAAGGAAGCACACAAAGCACACATATAAATGAGTGCTTTCCTGATGAACAACTCATGGTAATTCACAAAGCACCCTGGTTTGCAGACATAGCAAACTTCAAGGCCACTGGGAGCTTGCCGTTGGAATTTAACAAGCATGAAAGGAAGAAATTGGTAAATGATGCCAAATACTTCATCTGGGACGAACCATACTTGTTCAAAAAATGTTCGGATGGCATACTCAGAAGATGCATATCAGAGGAAGAAGGAAGGGAAGTCTTATGGGACTGCCATGGATCTACTTATGGAGGACATTTTGCAGGAGAAAGAACAGCAGCTAAGGTGTTGCAGTGTGGTTTTTATTGGCCCACTATCTTCAAAGATGCAAAGGAACTAGTGAAGCACTGTCATGAATGCTAGAAAGCGGGGAACCTGCCAAGAAGAAATGAAATGCCACAACAGTTCATTCTGGAACTTGAATTGTTTGATGTATGGGGGATAGATTTCATGGGACCCTTTCCCACCTCATACTCAAATAATTACATTCTTGTGGCAGTAGACTATGTCTCCAAATGGGTTGAAGCAATAGCAACTCCAACCAATGATAATAAGGTAGTCATGAACTTCCTCAGAAAATACATTTTTTGCCGTTTTGGGGTTCCAAGAGCAATCATCAGTGATGGAGGAAGCCACTTCTGCAACAAACCATTAGAGGCATTGCTTCTAAAATATGGAGTCAAACACAAGGTAGCCACACCATACCATCCACAGACAAGTGGGCAAGCCGAAATATCTAATAGGGAACTCAAAAGAATCCTGGAAAAAACTGTGGGAACTTCAAGAAAGGACTGGTCGATTAAGCTAGATGATGCTCTTTGGGCATATAGGACAGCTTTCAAAACACCAATTGGAATGTCTCCTTACCAACTAGTATATGGAAAAGCTTGCCATTTGCCACTGGAGTTGGAGCACAAGGCATTCTGGGCCTTGAAACTCTTGAACTTGGACAGCAAAGCTGCTGGAGAAAGAAGGATGTTGCAAATTCAAGAGTTGGAAGAATTCAGAGCTGAAGCTTATGAGAATGCCAAAATTTACAAAGAAAGAGCAAAGAAGAAGCATGACAGCAACATAGCCCCAAGGAAATTTGAAGAGGGACAAAAAGTATTGCTCTACAATTCTAGGCTGAAGCTATTTCCAGGGAAGCTAAAATCAAGGTGGTCTGGACCATTCCTTGTCACCAAGGTTTCCCAATATGGACAAGTAGAAATCATGGAAGAAAAGTCACAACGAACCTTCACTGTGAATGGTCAAAGACTTAAACATTACTTGGGAGATATGGAGGAGAAGGACAAGGTTAAATATCACCTCAACTGAAGCTGACCGTCAAGCTAATGACGTTAAAGAAGCGCTTGTTGGGAGGCAACCCAACCTGAGGTAATACTCCTTTACTGTTTCTTTTATTTGTTTCAATAAAAAGGTGAAGTAGTCTCTGTGCATTGCAAAGAATTAAGTTTGGTGTTTCACACCAAACAATGAATTTGTGGATCAATAATTCAAAGGGGAATGTGTGACTCTAAGTTTGGTGTTCCACCATACAGATTAACTGAACACAACAACCTTTGAATTATATGAAAGGAACAACCATTCTAAGCAATCACAGAAATGCTTAAAATCCTTAGCAGCAACTTCATTCCAAGGAGAATTCAAGGATTCAAAGAGCAGAGGAGTAAGTAGGAGACTAAGTTTGGTGTTCACACACCAACTTAAGACTCAGACACTTGTCCATATATAGTGAGCTAACCATTCAAGTGCTTGAGAAACAAGCAACTTCATCACTCTTTGCAGGAAAGGAAACAAGGATCTTAGAAAGAACATGATGCAACAACTAGTAGAAGAAGGAGAAATCAAATTGTTTCCTGGCAACAAAGAGAAAACAAGAAATTTCACAAGGTGGTGTTGTTCCTTGACCTTTCTTTAAAAGGCAAACAAAAGCATGCTTGTTCTGGTTTAAACTGAAATTGTTGAATCTTTCTGGAATGTGAAGTTTTTAGTATGTTTGTTGGTTTACTGCTTTGAATAAAGTGAATGCCTAGACGTTTGGATATAACTTCACCTTCTTAAATAAATGCTTGCCATGCTTGTTCTGTTTCCAAAAATGAAAGAAAAGTTTGAACAAAAGTAACTTGGCTCAATTAGTGACAAATCAAGTAGAATTAAGTGGTGGTATGCATGCTTGATTGTTTAGTTAGCTCACTGGAAATTGAGTGTAGAATTATCATTTTTTGTGTAGAAGTTGAATACTTTCTATGGATCTTGATGAATAAATGTCTTTGGCCATGAAAAAGAAAGAAAAAGAAAAAGAAAAGCCACTGAAAAAGGGCAACCAAAAAGCAAAAGAATTAAGAAAATAAAGCTAGGCACCAATGGTTTGAACTTTTGAGACATATGCCTGTGGTGTTTATGTACTAGGATCTGCTTGGATGAATAGGTTCTGTGGAGTGTTTTAACACTTGGTAACTTGGGTTAACTAACCCGGGATTATCAACCAAAAGTCCATTATCAAGAGCAACCTAGCTACAAAACATTTAGTTACACAAAGAGGTGCTGGGCACCAATGTCTCAAAAAGAAATGTGAACTAAAATGCCTGTAGTGGATATGTGTACTGCACTAATAAGAAAAAGAAAATGCCAAAGGGCTTGTGCAACACATGACACTGAGCAAACAAGGAGCAAAGGAGCTCTAAGAAAAAGAAAAACAAAGAAAGAAAAAGTGCCAAGGACATAAGAATAACAAGAGGCCATAGCAGTGTTTGATGGATGCAATGAAAAAGTGATAATCCTCCTTGATAAGAATGAAAAAGTGATGCTACAACTTTCTGCATAAAACCCTTCTGATGAACTTCAAATGCTTGCTAATATAGCCAATGTAATTGCTTTCTGTTTCATACTTTCTTCTCAAATAACTGAGGACTTGCTTAGGGACAAGCAAGTATTAAGTTTGGTGTTGTGATGCCAAGGCATCTTAGGCTAGTTTCACTAGCATTTTTCTGTTAGTTTTAGTTGTTTTATGCATTTTCTTGAGCTTAAAGTAACCAAGAATGGTTAAATGAACAACAAAGCAATGAACCATCCAAACAGTATGATTTTGATGCAAACTCCATGAGTTTTTAGTTATATTACTTGAATGCTATGAATGAATGATTTCTCATGAAATTTTGCAAGACTTTGATGCAATTGTTTGGATGATTTCAGGGAAGAAGAGGCTAGGCAAGGAAGCAACAAAATCAATAAAAGAAGCTTGAATATCAAATGTGGAGTTTAAGCTCCAGTTTAAGCCTAAACTGGAGCTTAAACGCCAGAATCATGAGAAAGGAGGAAATGCTGTAAATGGCGTTTAACCTCCAGTTTAACCTTAAACTGGAAGTTAAACGCCAGAATGAGAAAGGCACTAAGAAGCATTTCCACGTTTAACCTCCAGTTTAACCTTAAACTGGAGGTTAAACGCCAGAATGAGAATTGAACCAAAGGAGCATTTCCACGTTTAACCTCCAGTTTAACCTTAAACTGGAGGTTAAACGTGTTCGACACTTTTTCTCACCAAGGAGCAATTCCACGTTTAACCTCCAGTTTAACCTTAAACTGGAGGTTAAACGCCAGAAGCAAGAGAGGCACCAGGAGCATTTCCACGTTTAACCTCCAGTTTAACCTTAAACTGGAGGTTAAACGTGTTCGACTATTTCTCTCCTCCAGGGTTGCCTTCTCATTTTCCACGTTTAACCTCCAGTTTAACCTTAAACTGGAGGTTAAACGTGTTCGACCCAATTGCTCCTCCAGGGTTGTTTTCTTGATTTCCACGTTTAAGCTTCAGTTTAACCTTAAACTGAAGCTTAAACGTGTTCGACATTTTACACTCCTAGGTTGCTTTCTTCCAATTCCACGTTTAAGTTTCAGTTTAACCTTAAACTGAAACTTAAACTTCAACTTAAACGCCACCTTTTGAAAGGGTTTCTGGGCCAAATATATTGAAGTTTAAGTTAGCATTTGAGCACAAATATTAACTTAAACGTATTATGGTATGAAACCCAATTGAATATCATGGTTTATGGGATTGGGCCGGAAGAATTGATGAGTCTGGAACTTCAATTTGTTGAGTCTTGTGTCATTACTTGTTTATCACTAAAATTGCTCAATGAATGTTACAGAATTGGATCACAGCCTCATCAGGATTATGGATCATAAACCCAAAGCAAAAGGAAATCAAGAAAAAGCCTCAAAGCCCAAGAAACTCAACAGAAGCTCAATTTAGAAAGTGTATAAATAGGATAGAATTGAAGTTAGTTGGCACTTTTTGACACTTTAGAACTTTTGATCATTTTGCTATTTTTCATACTTTGTAATTGAATTCAGAGCTATGACTCACTAAACCCCTTTCATTGGGTTAGGGAGCTCTATTGTAATTCAATGAATCAATAATAGTTTTTATCTTCTTCTTCAATCTTTTCTCTTGAATTTTGTTAGAAAGCTTCTCGATCTAATTCCATTGGGTAGTTGTCTTGGGAAAGAAACTACCCATAATTGGAATCCTTCGGAACCTTGGGAAAGGAATGATGGATTCATGCTAGAGAAGCTTTCTCACAGTGAATTGGATTGGGGTTTGGATGGATATTGTGACATGTAATCCTACCAAATTGTGGTTCATGAAACTGTGTGGTATAATCAGTGATCGAGCATCATCTCTTCTTATGAACATTTAAACCAAGGGATTGGGAATTTGTTTGTTTTTAGAGAGAATTGGTGAGCCAAGGAATTGGGATCCAATCATATAAGATTGCCAAGCAAGATTCAATGAATGCATTGGTTGAGGAAGAGATGAAAATGTTTTGATTCGGAGATTTCAATATCTCCTGACCCCAATGAACCCCTCTTTCTGATCTACACTTTCTATTTACATTCTGCAAATTTCAATTCATGCAATCACCCCAATTCCCTTTTACTTTCAGCAATTTACTTTCTCGCACCTTAATTCTCGCAATTTAAGTTTATGCAATTTCAATTCCTTGCAATTTACGTTTCCTGCCACATTTACTTTATGCAATTCACATCCAAGAGTTGATTCCGCTCAACTAAACAAACTTCTAATTCGAATTGCTCATTCAACCAATCCTTGTGGGATTCGACCTCACTCTATTGTGAGTTTTTACTTGACGATAACCGGTGCACTTGCCGGAAGGAATTTTGCCGTTCGTGCAATTTCCTAAAATCGTAGCATAACAAGTTTATGCACATCAGCCCCCATAGAGTGGAATCTGTATGTGGATGGTTCTTCAAATAAAACGGGAAGTGGCACAGGAGTGATAATAGAAAGCAACCAGGGAACCCAAGTTGAGCTCTCCCTCAAGTTCAGATTCCCGGCTTCAAATAACCAGGCGGAATACGAAGCATTGCTAGCTGGTCTAAAACTGGTTGAAGAGGTGGGAGCTCAAAAACTTAACATTTATAGTGATTCGCAAGTGGTCACATCACAGATAGCAGGGAGCTACCAAGCCAAAGATCCCACCATGAAAAAGTATTTGGATAAGACCAAGCAACAGCTCGAACAATTCGGGGAATACAAGATCTGCCACATACCCCATGAGCAAAATGCTCGAGCTGACGCACTCTCAAAACTGGCCAGCACCAAACCAGGAGGCAACAATAGAAGCCTCATCCAAGAAATGCTACAGAACCCATCAATCTCAGAAACGGAAAAAGTCCTAACTATAATAGGCCAGGACCAAGGATGGATGATCCCCATAATCAACTACCTCAAAACAGGAATGCTCCCCGCAGAAGAAAAGGAAGCAAAGAAGCTAAAAAGGGAGGCACAGTACTACACCATCATAAACAACATCCTGTACAAAAGAGGGATCTCGGTGCCATTACAAAAGTGCGTGCTGACCTCCCACACCAGGGAAGTGTTGGAAGAGGTACACAGCGGCATTTGCGGCAATCATCTCGGAGCACGGGCTCTTGCCAAAAAGATACTCTGGGCAGGGTTTTACTGGCCAACTTTACAGAAAGAATCTACTGAATTCGTAAAGACATGTCCACCATGTCAGAAACATGCCAATTTCCACGTCGTCCCGCCGGAAGAACTCATCAGCGTGACTGTGCCTTGGCCTTTTGCGAAATGGGGACTCGACCTTCTCGGCCCCTTTCCCCAGGGATCAGGGCAAGTTAAATTCCTCATAGTAGGGGTAGATTACTTTACAAAGTGGATCGAGGCAGAACTATTAGCCAATGCCACTGCCCAAAGAAGCCGAAAATTCTTATATAGAAACATTGTCACAAGGTTCGGAGTCCCGTACTCAATAACCACAGACAATGGCACCCAATTCACAGATGCGGGCTTCAGAAAATTAGTAGCCGACTTGAATATAAAGCACCAGTACACCTCTGTCGAACACCCCCAAGCTAACGGGCAGGCCGAAGCCGGCAACAAAGTCATATTGGTTGGGTTAAAACGGAGATTGCAAGATGCAAAGGGAGCCTGGACAGAGGAGCTTCCACAAGTCCTATGGGCATATCGAACGACGCCACATTCCACCACAAAGGAATCCCCATTCCGGCTAGCATACGGAACGGAGGCAATGATTCCAGTAGAAATTGAGGAAGGATCACATAGGGCAGTCCATTATAATGAGGAAGCAAACACCCAACTCCAGAGGGAAGAACTCGACCTACTACCTGAGATCCAGGAAAGAGCTCGGATCAGAGAAGAAGCGCTAAAACGTCGAATGGCTTCTAGATATAACCAAAGGGTAGTACCAAGAAGTTTTGCTGAGAATGATCTCATCTTAATCCGAAACGACATCGGAACAACTCGACCCAGAGAGGGAAAGCTGGCAGCCAATTGGAAAGGACCATACCGAGTCATAGAAGTACTCGGGAAGGGCTACTACAGAGTGTCCGAACTCGACGGACGGGAGCTTCCAAGGTCATGGCACGCCTGCAACCTAAGAAGGTACTACAGTTAGAAAAGGTAAAGGGTCTCACCAGTGGATGCACTCTTTTTCCTGAAAAGGTTTTTTAATGAGGCACCAGGTTCAAACCTAGACCATACCCAACTTAAGAGGATGAGAAAATTCCCACATGTATATATTTGCATTTTTCTTTGAATAAAATTTATCTAGGTATTCTACAAGATTTCAAGACGCGTTAATCTGAAGTATTCATCGTCCGATTATAAAGCTACAGGTCGGCAGAAAGTGAAAAACAATTTCACTGCACGACCACGATAAAGATAAATCGTCCGATAAAGGTGAAAACGCGATTCACCCAAAGGATGAGCTAGAGATGCCAACCACTTTCTACAAATCGGCAAAGATGAACACATAATAATGTAAGAAGTTATCGAAAGCAATCCAAAAAAGAACCTGACGAGGTCTTACAGATAGCTAATATAATAACTTAAAGACTGGCCGACGTTCAGAAGTCGGACCAAGTCAACCCAAGTTATAAGTAAACCCTGGAAAGAGGTCTGGCCAACCCTATTAAAGAGGATTACTTTAACTTAGAAGGGCTTGACCTAGCAAAGTCAGCGCAAGATGAAAAGGTTATAAAAGTAATCCCTGAAAGAGACCTGACAAAGGTCCAAAAAAGAGGATTACAGAAATAACCTAGGAAGAGGTCGACCTAACGAAGTCAACCTCCTACAAAAGACAAGTTATAAAAATAATCCCTGAAAGAGACCTGACAAAGGTCCAAGAAAGAGGATTACGAAATAACTTAGAAGAGGTCGACCTAACGAAGTCGATCTCCTACAAACAAGGTTATAAAAGTAATCCCTGAAAGAGACCTGACAAAGGTCCAAGAAAGAGGATTACAGAAATAACCGAGAAAGAGGTCGACCTAACGAAGTCAATCTCCTACAAACAAGGTTATAAAAGTAATACCTGAAAGAGGCCTGACAAAGGTCTGAGAAAGAGGATTACGAAATAACTTAGAAGAGGTCGACCTAACGAAGTCGATCTCCTACAAACAAGGTTATAAAAGTAATCCCTGAAAGAGACCTGACAAAGGTCCAAGAAAGAGGATTATAGAAATAACCTAGAAAGAGGTCGACCTAACGAAGTCAATCCCCTACAAACAAATTATAAAAGTAATCCCTGAAAGAGACCTAACAAAAGGTCCAAGAAAGAGGATTACAAAAAAAGTCTATCAGGGGACCAACGCAAAGAAATCGGTTACAGAATGCTTCGGACCCCTACAGCTACAAAAATACAAGTCACAAAAACCCAAGAAGGACGAGATGCGAGATGTCAACATCAGCAGAAAACAAAGGATGCCTAGCCAAAAAACTTTTTTTTATATAAAGTTATAAGGCCTCGAAAGGCCACCAACACTTACTACCCAAAAGATAGCAAGCTACTTGTCTATTTTTTAAAATAAAAAGTTGCTAGGAAAGCAACTAGGAAGGTCAACATCTAAATAAGAGAAGTTTCAAAAAAACGCCCACAAGTCGGGCCAACTACTTCAAAGAAAATCAACAAGCATCAGAAGTTTTCTCGGCAGCATCAGGAGCTTTCTTGGCGGCATCAGGACCAGGAGAAGGAGAGCGAGTTTGAATCGGCACCGCATCTACAATCCCATCCTCCCGATTCAGGATCTGGCAATCCAAGTCAGGCACAACTGGAGGAGCGGAAGAAGTCGGCACCTTGGTGGAAGACACAAGGGGAGGAACAACCTCATCATCATCACCCTCATCATTAGGGATAATCTTGCCATCCCTGACAACATTATCCAAGCTAAAAAGGGTGAGATCGGACTCGGGAGCAATGATTCGGACTTGTTCTTTCAAGTTCTCGTAAGCAGCAGTCACGCTGCCAACAAGATGACCTTGAAGCTCAGCATAGTCTTCCCGGGCATTGTCGAGCTCTTCCCTCAGGCGCCTCCCCTCCCTATAGGATGTAACATAGCTGTCCTTGTGCATCATGGCTGCGTCCTCAGCCAACCTCAAGGAAGCAGCCAACGCCTCAGAACTCGCCTTCTCATTCTCGAGGTCCTTCTCCAATTTGACCACCTTCACCTCGAGCTCCTCCTTCAACTCCTTCATCCGGTCGAACTCCCGTTTCGTCTCCTCCATAAACGCTTTAGTAGCATGAAGAGGGAGATTCTGGGCAGTTCGATGAATTACAGCCGCCATATAGGCCATCTTCACATGATTCTGAGCCATAAACTCCAAATGATGGAGAATGGATACATCATCCATGGGGATGGTACCATATGGCCCAATCTGTTGATCTATAAACTCAATGGCATTGAAGTCAGGAGCGTTGAGGTCAAAAGGCTCAGTAGTCTTTTGCTTTTTACTGGGAGGAGCAGCAGAAGAAGAATGAGGATCCACCAAACGGACCCGAGGTATTGGGATCGCCTTCTTCACCCCGGGAGAGCTCGGCACGGCCGACTTCTCGCGGGGCTGAGAGGACCCCTCCCCAGCAGCCCTGGCAGCAACATTCCTGGCAGCAGTCGCCTTCTATGCCCTTTTAAAAGCTTTCATAGACTCATTGTTCTTCATTGCCTCTGCAAATAAAATAGAAGTCAAGCTACAAATTAAAATACAACTACAAGCATCATAAGACAAACAGCAAAGGAAACACAAGATACCCAGTTCGGATTGAAGAAGAAAAGGATTGGTTAGAAATTTCTTTGTGTCGAGATGGGGAGGCTGACTCCAGCGCTCCTCTAAAATAGTCACAAAGGCTCGCTCAGCCTCATCCAACATGTCCCAAGAGTACCTGGAGACCCTAACATCCTTCTGCCATTCTAGGGGAAAGGCGGGCTCATCGTTTTCATCCAAGAAAAAGGGCCGAGATCCTTTAACAGCTCGGACCTTGAAAAAATAGTTTTTAAAATCTCGGAACGACTCGTCAAACATGGAAAAAACATTCTTTCCTTGGGTAGAACGGAAGGAGACCCAAGCTGACTTCTTTTTTACCACACCAGGCTTAGTCAAGACAAACAAATAGAAAAAGAGAGATTGGGAAGCAGAAATACCAAAACCATTACACAACAATTGGAAGATTTTAATAAAACCCCAAGAGTTGGGGTGAAGTTGAGAAGGGGCAACATTACAAGACCATAACAGGTTGATTTCAAATTGAGTAAAGGGAAGAGTAATTCCAAGTTGACCAAAGAAAAAATCGTAAGCATAAAAGAAGGGGCGATTGTCAACAACTCGAGTCGAGAAGCAGACTCTATCGTCAGAGGAAGGAGGAACAAGCTCATAATTCTTCTCATCACCAGAGTTACTACAGACACTGTGAAACTGCCTAAGCTGAGAACAAAACTCAGAATCAACCAGCGAGACACACATGAGAACCATGGAGTCCACCCAATCGGCCATACCCGCAGGGACCTGGGAAGGCATCGCTACGACGTTATTTCGGGAAGACATGAGGTCAACTAAGATCCTACAAAAGAAAAGAAGAGTGGATTACTCAAAAACATCTCGGGCACGGGTCAAAACATCTCGACTGGTGGATAAACAAGAAGGGAAAACCCCAAGCCTCAAGATAAAAGCCTTGGGGCATCCCTTGGAGGCAGTAAATAGGCAAGGGTTCTCAAAATCATTTCTACAGCCTACATTCCGGCGCTCATCAAAATAAAATCCGAAAAAAGAAAACAACGGAAGCAAAAATGCAAAAGGTCCACCCTTCTACATTTTATCAGGAAAAACATTACTCCTACAGTTTACCAGAACTACCGCTATAGTCTATCAGAGCACCAAAAAAGCCAAACGGAAGAACAGCGAAGGTACAAACTTTTTCAAAGCAGAAAATTATCAGCAAAACCATAAACAGAAACAACGACAAACATGCAAACGAGAAAGATCAAAGGAGCAGCAAGAAAAAGGTTCGCATCCAAAAAACAAAGAAAAACACAGAACATGCACCAAAAATAGAAAGATCCAAACTTTCCCCAAAAAAGAGGATCAAAAGGAAAACTTCATCAGCCAGAAAAGCAAAATACGAAATGGACTAACCTGGAGACGAAAGAAGCTTCGAGGAAAAGAGCAGGAGCACAGAGCTGAAGGCTACCCAGAAGAACGCCAAGCGACGCCGCAAAGCACAAGAAAGTAGAAGCACAAGCAAAAGAAAGTAGAGGCGCAAAACGAAAGACAGAAAGCAAAATGAGAGAAAACAAAAAAATGAGAGAGTAAAGGAGAAGTTACGCAAGAAGAAATGAAGAAGGGAAACCGTTTTGATTACAAAATTCAAAACAAAAGCCAAGAGAAAATGAAAGGCAATTAATGCCAACTAAATGCGGATATTAAAACCGCTTGCGTTCCCAAAAAAGCTCTAATACAAAAGCACGCGCTTTTAGAGGAAAACATTCTACATTCAAAAAAGACTCTACAAGGAAGGGAATCGACAAAATGCTTGAGTTTGACTTCAAGAAGGACCGAAGTCAAGGACTCGACCTCAAAAAAGAAGACCGAGCTCAAGCAGGGGCACTGTTCATACCCTGGTCGAGCTATTCGACCTGGGATGATTGGAGATAAAGCGACCGACCTCTTTAGGTTAGACTATCCGAACTCTTCTCAGAGAGCTCGGCCAAATCGACAAGAGAGCCCAGTAAAAGACCCAAATAGAGGAACACGACCCAAATCCTAAGGCGGCCTAGGCCTATAGAGATAAGGGCGGTCCCATTGAAGATACGCTGACCTCAACTCTAAAGATAAAGATAAGATAAGATAACTAACTTATCTTATCTAAAAGGTCACATCTCACCATTATAAATACACTGGAACACCCAGGTATAACTCATACTCTGATTCTACATAAAACCTGTTTAATACTCATGCTAACTTAAGCATCGGAGTCTCTTGCAGGTACCCCCACCTTTCGGTGACAAAGGATTAGCAGCACGTTCAGCCCAACAAGTCGGACACACCAGCTCCGACCGCTATTTACCAGCCGGACAAATCAGCACTGAAGATCTCATCCGAGATCGACCTACAGTTTCAGGTAACCCTCGGAACAAAGCCCAAGAATTTTTCTGCTTCTACTGCGAAGGTGCATTTTAAGGGGATTTAACCTCATTTCATGCTTCCTTATCGTCGAGAATACCTCGGAGAGATCAGACAGCAATGTTGTGTCCTCTTTGGTTTTGATGAGCATGTCGTCTACGTACACCTCCATGAGTTTTCCCAGGTGAGAGGAAAATACTTTGTTCATTAGTCGCTAGTATGAAGCCCTCGCATTCTTTAACCCAAAAGGCATTACTATTTAGCAATAGTTGGCTTTTGGAATTATAAATTAGATCTTTTCTTGATCTGGCCTGTACATCGAGATTTGGTTGTATCCCGAGTAAGCGTCCATAAAGGACAGATATCGGTAGCCTGAGGCTGAGTCAACCAGAGTATCAATGCTAGGGAGAGGATATGGATCCTTGGGACAAGCTTTGTTGAGGTCTGTGTAGTCAACACACATCCTCCACTTTCCATTTTGTTTCTTCACTAAAATGACGTTAGCTAACCACAATGGATATTTTACCTCCCTTATGAACCCTACTCCTGCCAAGGCTTGCACTTGCTCGTCCACGACTTGTGTCCTTTTTGGTTCGAGCTTCCGACGCTTTTACTGAACAGGTCGGAAGCCGGGGTATACTGTGAGTTTGTGGGACATCAGGCTAGGATCTATGCCAGGCATGTCAGAAACTTTTCAGACAAAGAGGTTGGAATTCTTCCTTAGTAGTTCGATGACCTGTTCCTTCAGGGCTTTCTCTAGATTAGCCCTGATATTCGTTATTTTGTTAGGGTGGTCTCCGATATGTACTTCCTCTACTTTGCCTCTAGGTAGGGGGCGAAGTTCTTCTCGAGTTCAGACTCCTTTTAGTTCAATTGTGTTGACCTCTTTTCCCCTAAGACTGCCTTTTAAATTAAGGCTTTCCTTATAGCATTTGCGTGCTAGCTTTTGGTCCCCCTTAATAGTGAAAATTCCTTCCACTATGGGGAACTTCATACAAAGGTGGGGTGTCGAGAAAACAGCTATAAGTCGATTCAAGGTGGTCCGACCTATTAAGGCATTGTATACCGAGGTTACATTGACCACAATGTAATTAATACCTAATGTCTTCGACCTCGTTCCCTTTCCAAAAGTGGTATATAAGGAGATATACCCAAGAGGTCGGATTGGTGTGTCTCCTAGTTCGAATAAGTTATCTGGGTAGGCCTTTAAATCCTTTTCTTCCAGTTCGAGCTTTTCTAAGGCAGGTTTGAATAGAATGTCTGCCGAGCTACTCTAATCCATCAAGGTTCTATATAGGTTAGCATTTGCGAGGATCATTGTTATCACTATGGGGTCATCATGCTCAGGTGTTATCCCTTGGGCGTCCTCTTTAATGAACGAGATAGTAGGTGATAAACCCCAATTTTAGGGTTTATCTTGTGTAGAATTTGTGGGTTTTATCAATATTTTTTACACTTATTCATATAAATTGCATGTTTTTGTGATTCCTTCCTAATTGTGCTTCATAGTTTAAAACATGCTTATTTAACCTTAAAAATGAAAAATTTTAATCCTCTTCTATTACCATTCGATGTCGTGATGTGTTTGTTAAGTGGGTTTAAGATCTATAGGGTAAGAATGACGTAGAAGATGGAAAGGAAGCATGCAAAAGTGGAAGGAACATGAAGAATAATGCTTTGGACAAGTTAGTACTGACGCGCACGTGTGAGTGAGGCGTAGGCGTGACGCCCAGCACGTGACTCATTAATGGAAAACGTGGCTGGCAATTCTAAGAGGCTCCAGGCCCAAATCCAACTTAATTCTGAATGGAAAAGACCCAAGAATTGATGGGAGAAGGGGGGAATCAATCATACACAACCTACACATAATTTTAGCTAGTTTTTGGTTCTTGTTTCTTAGAGAAAGAAACTCTTACTTCTCTTTAGGTTTTAGTTTGTTTTAATCTTCCTTTGTTGAATTTTGGAATTGGGTCTTGTTATTTCTAGTTTCAATTACTTAACCTTAGTTCTCTAGTCATAATTTTGTTTAGATCTTATGTTGGAATTGTGTTTTCTTGTTATTTTCCCTTTTCTTCTCATTTTATGAACTTTGTTGATTTTGAATTTCAATTAGTGCATTAATGTTTTCTATGATTTATAGTGTTACTTGAGTTACTTTCTATTGATAATTGTTAGTGGGTAATTGTAATTTCTAGTTAATTTTGTAATTTAAATATGTCTTTAGTTAGTGCCTACCATGTGTTTGATGAAATGTTTCCTTTGATTATGGAGTAGTTTTCTATACTCTTGGCCTAGGCTAAGGGAATTGGGTGATCTTGAGTCATTGGGTCTAATTGAATTGGTAATTTAAGAACCCTTGTTGGTCAAATTGATACCCATTGACACTAATTTACTACTAAGCCAATTGGTAGTTAGATTAGGACTTATGAGTTGAAGTTGATCAAGCCTATTTGACATACTTCACTTGTAGAAGTAGACTTGATGGGCTTGGTTCCTCATAATTGTCAATATATGGTTATTAGACAAGGTTGGTGATCCCAATGTCTATGCCTTAGCCAAGAGTCCTTTTTATAATTCATATTTGAAACCCAAAAATCCCAATTACTTTATTCTTGTTATAGTTAGTATGGTTGTTCACTTAGTTCTAGAATAGAAGTAGATTTATATGTTATCTTGTTAGATTGCACTTACTTATACCTTGCTTTAATTGCTTTGATTTAGTTTCTTGCACTTTAAGTTTCTTGCATGCTAAGCTTTAGTAGTTTAAATTCTTGCTCATATACCTTTCAACCCTGGAATTCTAACCAATATTGATACATATGCTTGCCCATTCTCTTGAGGACAAACCAAGGCCAAAACTCTCGGTTATTTTTTATTGGGGTTGAATCTATAACAACCATATTAAAATTTGATCGAGGGGTTATTCGTCGGTTTAGGACTATACTATGACATGATCTTTGTTGATAAAATCTAGACCGACGGTTATCGCTTCATCAAAATTTTTGTGCCGTTGCCAGGGAATGGATGTAATGTGTGCTTTGATATTGGTTATGTGAATACGTGAATATTGTAGACAGTTTACTTGCTTTTATTAGTTTGTTTTTAGTTTAGATTTTCTTTAATGCATGAGCTATGG
This sequence comes from Arachis stenosperma, assembly GCF_014773155.1. Taxonomy (NCBI): domain Eukaryota; kingdom Viridiplantae; phylum Streptophyta; class Magnoliopsida; order Fabales; family Fabaceae; genus Arachis; species Arachis stenosperma. The sequence goes on along the minus strand of NC_080386.1, from coordinate 34,647,749 downwards.
TTTCTATGTTGAATGACTCGGTCCTAACCAGATCCTAACTTAGTCGAGTTTGATCCCGAAATTGAAAGAACCCTACTTCATACTCGGCAAGCTAGACGTCGGTTGGATTACACAGCTAGTGCATCGGCCTTTCTTGAGGAACCTTCCGAAAGTCTAGACCGAACCGAGAGTGATCTAGATTCCACATTCAATGAAGGAACTTCCTACTCCGCTGTTGGCACTACTGATATATCCTTGAACACTGTAGGTGAAAACCACATGGCGGAGCACCGTAGGATTACCCTGCATGAGCAAGGTGCACCTGGTCTCATCCTTCAATCGTTGCAAACACGATATCCAAATCTTGATCCAAATTTTGAGCTGAAGAATAGTCTGATTAACTTGCTGCCCAAGTACCATGGACTACTGGGCCAAGACCCCATTAGGCATTTGAGAGACTTTCAAGTGGCCTGCTCCACGGCTAGGAGACATAGTGCTGATGAGATTGCAGTCATGGTTTTTGCTTTCCCCTTCTCCCTTGAGGGGCAAGCCAAGGAGTGGTTCTACTCCTAACCTGATGAAGTGGTGACTGCTTGGGACCTATTGAGAAGAGAATTCATGGATAAGTTCTTCCCTTCGGAAAAGACCGACTACATCTGGAAGGAAATATCTGGTATAATGCAAAGAGACCAAGAGACACTCTATGAATACTGGACTCGCTTTAAGAGGTTGTTAGACTCTTGTCCACATCATGGGTTAGATACTCATTTGCTAATTAGCTATTTCACTGGAGGTCTCTGTGCACAGGATAAGAGATTGCTTACTGCATCTAGTGGTGGTTCCCTTTCTAAGAATAAGATGACACAAGAAGCATGGAAATTGATCAATGATGTTGCCGAAGCTATCCAACATATGAGAGTGCGGAACAATAATCCTAAAAGTGTGGTGGATGCACCTTCCTCCGACTTGGCTTTGACTAAAGTTCTTGGAAAAATGACCACTCTCCTCAAGGAGATTCACCAAGGACAAAAGGCATCTTAATCAATCCAAGCCATCCAAGCCCCACCTTAAGTCCTCCAACTTGAAGGACCTCATAGAGTGTGTGGTGTGTGCTTTTGTACCTCACACTACACTGACCAATGCCCTCAGGTCCAAGGAGATTACACTCTTGTGGTGGCCAACAACTACAACCACCGTTCACCCTATCAATCCCAAGGTCAAAGCAATTACTCCCATGGTAACAACTCTAATCAAGGGTGGAGGGACAATGCTCAAGGAAACAACCATAATCAAAGATGAAACCAAGGCAACTCCTCTTCTCACTACCACAACAACCACCAATCTTTGTCCCAATACCACAACAATACCCACCATAATCAACCCTACCAACACTCACAACAAAATCAAACCAACAACAATAGATACCAACCACCTCACCAAAGACGACAAACCAATCAACATTCTTCTTCTTTCACAAACCAAGGTGATGACTCTCACCGTGCACTCTACCAAGAACAAGAGAGGCTTAGGGCTATGAAAGAGAAAAATGAAGAGAATACTAGGAATCTCAACATACAATTTGGTAATATGAGTGCCCAAATGTCTAATATAGCCGAGATGCTCTCAAGGTTGTCCCTACCTCCTACCAACAATACCAACACCACCTAAGCCTCTAGCTCTTCTAGCCTTCCATCCTAACCCTTTCCTAACCCAAAATGCAGCCTCAACGCCATCACTCTATGGTCGGGGACTACATTGGAAGAGGTGCCTCCTAGGACCATGGAAGACATCCATGAGGAGGAAGTGGTTGTTGAAACTCAATATGAGGAGGATGAGGGAGAAACAAAGCAAGAGGAAGAGGAAGTGAGCCTTAAGGAACCCAAGAGGAAGGCCATAGTGGATGAATCTTTTCCCATCCCATTCCCTTCCATGGTGAAGAAGGCCAAGAAAACTCTGGAGTTTGATCTAAACATGCTTCAACTCTTCAAGAAGGTTGAGGTAACCATTCCACTTCTTGATGCCACTCAACAAATTCCAAAGTATGCTAATTTTTAAAGGAATTGTGCACCCACAAAGATAGGATTGGTGATTTGGAAACATTGTCCTATGGTAGTTCTATTTCCTCATTAATAAAATCCATTCCGGAAAAGTGTAGTGACCGCAGACCATGTTTAGTATCTTGTTAGATTGGTGGAGTTGCCTTCTATGATTGCATGTGTGATTTAGGAGCTTGTGTGAGTATCATGCCACTCTTTGTATTTGCAAGGTTGAAGTTAGCACCATTGAAGAGGTCGGCCGCTAGATTTGTCTTAGCCGACAAAAGTGTTATCACCGTAGTGGGAATAGCGGAAGATGTGCTTGTGACAATCAAGGATTTAGTGTTTCCAGTTGATTTTTATATCCTTGAAATGCCTCCGACAAAAAATGGGAATTCTTCTTCATCCGTTTTGCTTGGTAGACCTTTCTTGAAGACCTCTAAATTTAAATTGGATGCTTTTACCGGCACATACTCTTTTGAGGTTGGTGACAAGACCATCAAGTTCAACTTGGAGGAAGCTATGAGACCTCCACCGGAAGAGCACTCCAATCTCCGGTGTGATGTCATTGATGAAGCGGTAGCGGAAATACAAAGTGAACGCTATATGAAGACGTATTTTCCCATGATTTAAGGGAAGGATAAACATGAGGATAAACGAGAGAAAGCTAATGAGGATGAGTGGTAGCACGAATCCCCACACTTTCGTACTGTTGTACCAGCAAGTGCACTGGGTCGTCCAAGTAATACCTGAGCGAGTCAGGGTCGATCCCATGAGGATTGTTGGTTTGAAGTTGTAAGAGTAATGTATAACAAGGTCTTAGTCAGGAAGATCAGAAAGTTGTTGGTTTGAAGTTGTAAGAGTAATGTATAACAAGGTGCTAATACTTTAAAGATAGAGTTGAAAGTTAGAGTTGCTTTGCCTTTCTGAATAAACTTTTGTACTACTGTCTTCTTTGCTTGTGAATGATCTTCTTCTATGGCAGGTGATGTGTGGAAAGCGATCCAACACAAAACTCACCGGCAAGTGTACCGGGTCGCATTAAGTAATAATAACTCACATGAGTGAGGTCGATCCCACAGGGATTGAAGGATTGAGCAATTTTAGTTTAGTGGTTGATTTAGTCAAGCGATTCAAATGTTGGTTAAGTGGATTATGTTTAACAGAAACTAAATTGCTTGGAATGTAAAGGGAGAGGGGGAAATTGCAGTAAATTAAAGAGCAGGAAAGTAAACTTGCTGAATTTTAAAGAACAAGAAAGTAAATAACTGAAACTTAAAGTGCAAGAAATATAAATTGCAGTAACTTAAATGGCAAGAAATGTAAATGGCTTGAATGTAAAAGGGATTTGAGGATTGGAATTGCAGAATCTAAACAAAGAGAAATTGAATTGCCACAATTACTAGAGCAGAAATTGAATTAGAAGCAATTAGAACTCAAATAATAAGGAAATGAAGTGCAGCAAAGGTTCACAGAAGAACCAAAAGGAAATTGGGATCTCAGGTCTCCAGAGATTAGGTAGCAGAGCCTAGATCTCAATTACCTTCCCCAGATCCAAGTTCTCAACGCAATTGGCAAAAAATTGAAGAAGAAGCAGTAAAGGAACAGAAATGAAACTCAATTGTGCAAAAGAAGATTTGAAGAGATTTTGAATGGAGATTGAGATAGAATTTCCTCAATTTCTCACACCCAAAACTCAGAAAAAGAAAAGTGAAGTTGCCCGAGCAAGAACGAGGAAGGAGATCAATCAATTCCCCCTTAATCCTCTGAAATCTCGGTCAAGTCTCTCAAGAAAAGTTGCAAAAATTCAAAGCTCAAAGAAAGTGCAAAATTCAAAAGTCAAGTAAAAAGTTTTTAATTACATCAAACTAGCTCCTATTTATACACTTTCTATTCTTGGATTTTGGGATTTGGATGGGCTTTTGATTTGGTGAAGAAATGAATTAAATTGGATTTTTAATTCAATTTTTGGCCCAAAAATAAAGGCTTCCAGGATGCTGCCCTGCCCTCGCGGAGGGCAGGGCAGAAAAAGTTGGTGCGCCAAAATTGTGTTGTGGTGCACTGCTGGTGCTGCCAGAATCGTTCCTTGGTGCGCCAGAATCGTGCCTTGGTGCGCCAGATTCATGCCACAACAAAATGCTGCCCTGCCCTCGCGGAGGGCAGGGCAGTGTTTCCAAACTGAAGTCCCGCGTTCGAATCATGGCAGAAACACACGCTACTTAATTTCCTTGGCTTTCTTGGCACCAAAATGAGGCTTAATTCCTTGCTTCCTCATGGTCCCGTGTTCAACTCTTGTGGCAAGCATTGGTAGACATTTTCCTTTGATTTTCTTCCTTGGTGAGCCCGATACTGCCCTTGTGGAGGGCAGGGCAACATTTTCTTCTTCTTGATTCCAAGGCACAAATTTGTGCTCTGCCCTTGTAGTGGGCAGGGTAGAGTTGCCTTTCATGCTTTGTTCCCTTATGTTGCCCTCTTAGAGGGCAGTGTGCCCTTGTGGAGGGCAATGCTTGCCTCCCCTCTTTACATGTGGCACACTTCTCCTTCTTTTGACCACGTTTTCTTCTCCTTGGGTTACGCTTTCTTAGGCCACGCTTTTCTCTTTTTTTTCTTTTCTTCACCTACAATAAACCAAAACAACCACTCCAAGTATCACTAAATTCACAAGGCTTATAAATCAATTAAAATTCAATTAAAATTAGCTTAAACCTCATGAGTTAACATTAATTTCATGGTGGTTGTTTGATTTAAAGAAGTTATGCATTTTCACTCCAAATCACTTACTTATGATACAAGAAAGTGTATAAAGACTAATAAAACAAGTGAAATTAGCTTGAAAAATGGGTATATGATGACTTGTCATCACAACACCAAACTTAAATCTTGCTTGTCCCCAAGCAAGCATCAAAATTAAGAGCAATTGAAATGAATAAGAAAAGAACACATTTCCTTATTAGGCATATAGCAGAACTTGATTTATGGGATCTTTATGCAGACAATGATAACTCAATTATTGTTGCTGCTGCATAATGTACATCTTTCCTCAAAGGCTTGCTAAACTTGCTGTTAGAAGACTCACTTTTTAATTACTCCCTTGCTAACTTCTCTTGGCTTATAATGCTTAACAAGCTTATTATTCTTTTGGAGGTTTGGTGTCAAATGTTGCAGTAGTAGCCTTTGGCTTTATTTTTTCTTTTACTCAACATCTTTCCACCACAGACACATGGCTCACTAATTCTTCCTAGGATCATTGATGCCCAGCATCTCTTTGGATAACTAAATGTTCTGTATCTAAGTTGCTCTTTATTGTGGACTTTCAATTGGCCATCCCAAATCAGTTGATCTAAGTGACCGGGTTTTAAAATACCCCTTAGAATTTACTTATCCAAGCATATCTTAGTACAAGAACACCACAGACATATGTCCTAGGGTCCAAGCTATTGGTGTCCAACCTTTATTCTTTGTTTTTCTTGCCATTTTGGCTTTTTCTTCTTCCTTTTCTTTCTGTTTTTGTTCTCAAGGGCTTTTTCATTATTGATAAGAGTTTATGTAACAGCAAGCTAACTCACACTTGAATGAGAATGATATTATGCAACAATTATTTCATGAGTTATGCATTTAATCAAACATATATACCACCACTAACTTCCATTCTTACTTATGCAACATTGGATATTTCACTTTTCAATTCAAATAATTCTCTTTTATTTAAGCATATGGGAAACAAAACAAATTTCAAGCTAAGTTATGGGTAACAAGCATTATGCAGATTTAGCATTTTTCTAGCTATTTATTAAATGACTACAATAGAAGTAAAGAAAGGAAAAAAATGCATGAAGTAAAAGAAATAAACGATGGAGGCATATCATGTTTCAGACATGCATCTCCTTATTAGAGACATGAAAGAGGAAATATGAAAGAACTTTGCCACCTTCTAATGGTCATGGCTGCTACTTGATTCTCCCTTTTTCTTCTTTCTCTTCCCTAGATTGGAATAATCTCGGATCTCTTCACCAGGACATCTTCTACCCCAAATAGAATCTAAGAGTCCTGAGAGCCCAACTTCTTCCAATCTTTTAAAAGTTGCCTCAGTATATTGACGAGATCTTGCCTGTTCCTTGGCTACAAATTCAGGGCATTGCTCAAATGGCTTGATCTCAGGATTGAGTGTTGGCAAATTATGGGTCAAGTACTCCAACCTTGCTTGCATGTTTTCATCATTCTCCATTCTTTGTGCATATCTAACTTCTCCCATGGTGTGAAGAACATTCTTCCATTGATACAGGTTGTGACTATATTCCCCTGCTTTAGCTTGACTAAAATACAGCTTATCATATGATTCTTTGAATTCTTTGTATTGCTCTTTTTGTCCTTCAAGAATCTGTGCTTGAAATTCTTGCTGCTGAGTCATCATTTGTTGTTGCCATCTCTCTTGTTTCTCCTCCATTTGATGCTGCCAAGCTTCTCGTTCCTCTTTATCTTTCAAAAATTGCTCTCTAAATTCTGGATAGGGCTCTAGATATCTCTCTTGGCCCCCCTGATTTTGGCCTTGTTGAGCCTGCATGAGTTGCTGAGATAGTTCTTCAATTGATCTTTGTAATTGGCTCATGTCTATGGCATCATGAGCTTGATTTCGTCCTTCCTCTCTTTGTGATCTCCTTTGTCTAGGAGCTACCACCCCTTCTTGATCCTCTTCTTCATTCATTCCCTCCATACTCTTCTTGGTGATTCTTTTTCCCTTTTTCACTTTTTCTGTGTCCTCATCTTCAAAGATTACTCTAGCTTTGTCACATAGCCTGAGGATGGTACTTGGGTGTCCAAGACCACTTAATTTGCTTGTGCTATTGGCCATTTCTTGGATACTATCGGCTATAAGTTGTGCGAGGTTGATTTCACCTCCATGTAAGATGTAGTATGCCAAGAGTGCTCGTTTGATTGTGACCCAAGAGGCGTTTCCAGTAGGAAGGATAGATCTCCTCACTATTTCATACCATCCCTTGGCCACAGGAGTAAGATTTATCCTTCTCAAGTGACTTGGAACTCCCTTTGAATCTCTTTCCCAATCTGTATTCTCCATACATAACCCTTGCAAGATCTCATCAGGATTGTTTTCCATCTGCAATCTGGTTTCATAATTGGGCTCTGCATAAGTTATGGTTCTCAACTTGAGGGCTCTTGTGATGGCGGCTGGGCTAAAACTCACTTCAACTCCTCTGACATAACTTGTGTAAGGGGCACTATCTTTGTTTTCTTTTACAGCATTTGCATAGAACTCCCTGATCATGACTGCACTGATGTCAACTAGAGGAGCACATAAGAGTTCCCACCTTCTTTCTTTAGTGATTTGCCTCATGATGGGGTATTCTCCTTCCTTCAAATCAAGACCTTTCTCATAGATGACATTCTTTGTCTTCATGAACCTATGATATCTCCCTTCATGGAATTGTGATCTAAATTTGTTTGCATCAAATGATGGAGGTTCGGTTACCATAGGTTCCTTTCCCGGCCTTCTTTTTGAACTTGAAGAGGCCATTGGATTTGAGGTGAAAAGGAAGGAAAAGTGAGAATAGAAGAAGTATGTGTTGTGTTTGGGATGAGTTTTGGTTCGGTTCTGTTGTGAGATAAGGGAGTTACGTTGGTTTTAGGAGTAGAGGGGATTATGGTTTTCATATGAAGGTAGCTTGAATGAGTGTGTAAACCGTTTAGTGCTACGGCTATTAATAGGCATATTCTTCAAGCTTGCCAACAAAACCACAATGAATGAAGAAGAAGCTCGTTAGTGCTCATGAATGGTTGAGATTGAGTTGTTCATCTAAGGAGTTCATGGAATGGACGGTCTGCATGCATTGTTGAGGCTTTGACGAGGATCCTCCTCCCATTGGCTGCATGCATTTAGGCGTTCAATGATGCATGCATGCATGTTCTGCTTCCCAAGGGGCGCATCTCCCTAGGCACATGTGACCATTCCTCTCTAAGCTTGTCCTAGCCGTGGCCCCTCCTTACTTTTGTCGAGATCTATATAAACAAAAATAGCTAGTCTTAGATATTAATATGAACGTTAGCTATTGACTTGTAAATAAAGAAAAAAATATTGTTCTGTTTTGTTTAACTGTTATTTGATTTTTTTTTTTGTGATCAATTGTGTCCCTAAATAAAAATGCTAAAAGTTGGTGAACACCAAACTCATCTCTTGTTGAAGGGGCGGCTTATCAATGCAAACTATTCTCCACAATTGATGTATTTTATGATAAAAACTTGATGCATGATCCCTTTCTGTATGGTTTTGATTCCATAAATGGGGAAATGATCTTCTAAACATTGTTACACATGCAGACACCAAACTTAGAGTTTGGTCATATGATTCATCAAAAGAATTATGCATATGTTCTAAGAATGATCCCTTTTTTTTGAAAAATGAATTTGGGTGTGCCTTAAGGTACACCAAACTTAGAAGTTTGACATGTGCTTCAAAACAATGTATGCATTTATCAGGCATGAAAGTTCAAAATCATACTCAGAGGAATCATAGCTTATTAAATGAAAGAGAGGACAGAAATCTTAAATCATGGGTTACCTCCCATGAAGCGCTCTTTTATTGTCACTAGCTTGACATTGAACTCCCTTTAGGGTGGTTGATGTTGGTGATGTCTCAACTTGTCACCTCTCACTGTCAGCTTTCTCTGTGTGCCTTGATGCTCAATTTCCATATGCTTAAGAGAAAGTACTTGGTTGACAGTGTAATAATCTTCTGTTCCCAGCTGTTGATATATTAGTTGCACTTGATCACCTTTAGAAAATCCTTCAGTTGGGATTTTCTTGTTCTTCCACCCTTTGTGAGCCTTATTCTTGCTCTTCATCTTTTTCTTTCTTGTTGATCTTTCTTTCTTGACAATGACTTGGGTTGTGATACCTTCCTTCTTATTTATCACCCCTGCTTCCTTTTGAATTCCTTTTTCTTCTTGCAACTGCTTGTTTTTCTGTTCTACTGCCTTGTCAGTTGCTTGCTTTGGAAGGAAGTCACCACTTATTTTGCTTGTTTCTTCATTCCTTTGTAATTCCGGAAAGACTTTCAAGGTGATGCTCTCCTCATGCATCCTGAGGGTTAACTCTCCCTGTTCTATATCCACAATGGCTCTAGTAGTGGCCAAAAATGGTCGACCAAGTATTATGGAGTCATTTCCATTTTCTGAAGAATCCAGGATCACAAAATCCACAGGATAGATGAACTTGTCAACCTTAACTAAAAGGTTCTCAATCAGCCCTTTAGGATATACTACTGATTGGTCCACCAACTCCAAGGACATCTGTATTGGTTTCACCTCCTCTATGCCAAGCTTTTTCACTAAAGAAGATGGGATTAGATTTATGCTTGCTCCTAAATCACACATCCCCTTGTTGATGAGTAGGTTTCCAATGGTGCAGGGTAGGAAGAAACCTCCAGGATCTTCAAGCTTGGGAGGGAGTCCCTTTTTAATGAGTGCACTGCATTCTTCACTAAGCATTACGGTCTCTTTTTCATTCCACTGTCTCTTCTTGTTAATGAGCTCCTTCAAGAACTTGGCATACAGAGGCATTTGCTCCAATGCCTCAGCTAAAGGTATGTTGATTTCCAGCTTCCTGAAAGTCTCAAGAAATTTGTAGAAATGCTAATCCTTTGTCTCTTTGTGGAATCTCTGTGGATACGGTAGTGGTGGTGTTGAGCTCTTCTCCACTTGATGTTGTTTTGGATTTGGTGCTTCCATGATCTGCTTTCCTTTCTTTGGATTCTGTGGTTTGTTGTCTTCCTTTGTGAGTTTTTCTGGGACATTCTTGCTTATCATGTCCTTGTTGATGGCTTCATCATTCTTTGTTGGCTCACTGTCATTATTCTTGGTTGCTCCTTGGTTACCATCCACTAACACTTTTCCACTTCTTAGTTGCACGACCTTGCATTCTTCCTTTGGGTTGGGAATGGTGTCACTTGGTAGTGAGCTTGATGGTTTTTCAACAGAAATCTGTTTGGAGATTTGCCCAATTTGCCTTTCTAAGTTCTTCATGGAAGCTTCTTGGTTCTTTGTTGTCAATTCTTGGTTCTTCATCATCTTTTCCATGAGCAACTCTAGATTAGAGATCCTCTGGGATTCTTGTGAAATTGGTTGGTTTTGGGGTGTTGATGGATGATGATAGGTGTTTTGATTTGTTGGGTGGTTATTAGGTGGATAATGGTTAGCGTTGGGGTAATTATTTTGTGGCTTTCTGTATGTATTTTGGTTAGTGTTTGGCTGGGGATTGTGGTTTGTGCTTTTCCAATTGTTCTGACTTGAGTTTCTTTGCCATGGTTGTTGGTTTTGATTATGGTTGTCTCCCCATCTGAGATTGGGATGGTTCTTCCAAGAAGGGTTGTAAGTATCTCCATAGACTTCATTAGTTCCAGGATTTTGGTTGTGCATGTATTGGACTTGCTCTTGCTGTTGCTCCTCTTGAGTTTCTTCACTTTGCACCCAAGTAGTGGATGGTTGGCTTGTAGCACTTACTGATGCAACTTGCAATCCATCAATCCTTTTGGCCATTTGCTCAAACTGTTGTTGAATCTGCTGCTGCATTATCTTGTTCTGAGCTAGAATTGAATCCACTCCTTCCAACTCCATTACTCCTCTTCTTTGTGATGGTTGGCGTTGTCTTTGATGAGCAAAGAAATATTGGTTATTGGCCACCATATCAATGAGGTTTTGAGCTTCCTCTGTAGTTTTCATGAGTTGCAAAGAGCCTCCAGCTGAATGATCAAGTGCTTCTTGAGCCTTAAGTGTGAGTCCCTCATAGAAGTTCTGCAACTTGTCCCACTCAGTGAACATCTCTGGTGGACATTTCCTCAATAGAGCCTTATATCTTTCCCATGCTTCATATAAGTTTTCAGCCTCCAATTGAGTGAATGTCTGCACCTCAGTCTTCAATCTTAGGATTCTTTGAGGGGGATAAAATTTGGCAAGAAACTTGCTCACCAAGTCATCCCAAGTGTTGATGCTTTCTTTTGGAAAGGTCTCTAGCCATTGAGTGGCTTTATCTTTGAGAGAAAATGGAAAGAGCAACAACTTGTAGCTATCAGGAGGCACGCCATTGGTTTTCACAGTGTCACAGATTCTCAAGAAGGTAGATAAATGTTGATTTGGGTCCTCCAAAGGCCCTCCTCCAAAAGAACAGTTGTTTTGAACCAAAGTGATGAGTTGTGGCTTTAGTTCAAAATTGTTTGCATTGACATTAGGAGGAAGAATGCTACTTCCACAGTGTCTAGCATTTGCAAATGTATATGAAGCCAGGACTCTTCGTTGTTGTTGATTATTGTTGGCCCCTTCTCCTAGTTGATTGAGATCTCCTTCCATTTCTTGGAATTCCTCCTCAGATTCTTCCTCTCCAATAACGTTCTTCCCTCTTTCAGCTCTTCTTATCCTTCGAAGAGTTCTTTGATCAATTTCAGAGAGGACAGGGGAAGATCTTCCTGTACCTGACATACAAACACACAACAATAAACACACAGATCCAGAAAACCAATGAAACTTCAATCTATAGCTAGAATGAAGTTTTAGTTAGTTTAAGCAAAAATTCAAACAGTTAGTGTGTTAGTCAAAATTAAAAGAACAGAAAAGAAAAAGTGCTTGATCTAGATCTCCACTTCACTTAATCATTGTCAATCTATTTCAATCCCCGGCAATGGCGCCAAAAACTTGATGTGTGGAAAGCGATCCAACACAAAACTCACCGGCAAGTGTACCGGGTCACATCAAGTAATAATAACTCACATGAGTGAGGTCGATCCCACAGGGATTGAAGGATTGAGCAATTTTAGTTTAGTGGTTGATTTAGTCAAGCGATTCAAATGTTGGTTGAGTGGATTATATTTAACAGAAACTAAATTGCTTGGAATGTAAAGGGAGAGGGGGAAATTGCAGTAAATTAAAGAGCAGGAAAGTAAACTTGCTGAATCTTAAAGAACAAGAAAGTAAATAACTGAAACTTAAAGTGCAAGAAATATAAATTGCAGTAACTTAAATGGCAAGAAATGTAAATGGCTTGAATGTAAAAGGGATTTGAGGATTGGGATTGCAGAATCTAAACAAAGAGAAATTGAATTGCCACAATTACTAGAGCAGAAATTGAATTAGAAGCAATTAGAACTCAAATAATAAGGAAATGAAGTGCAGCAAAGGTTCACAGAAGAACCAAAAGGAAATTGGGATCTCAGGTCTCCAGAGATTAGGTAGCAGAGCCTAGATCTCAATTACCTTCCCAGATCCAAGTTCTCAAAGCAATTGGCAAAAAATTGAAGAAGAAGCAGTAAAGGAACAGAAATGAAACTCAATTGTGCAAAAGAAGATTTGAAGAGATTTTGAATGGAGATTGAGACAGAATTTCCTCAATTTCTCACACCCAAAACTCAGAAAAAGAAAAGTGAAGTTGCCCGAGCAAGAACGAGGAAGGAGATCAATCAATTCCCCCTTAATCCTCTGAAATCTCGGTCAAGTCTCTCAAGAAAAGTTGCAAAAATTCAAAGCTCAAAGAAAGTGCAAAATTCAAAAGTCAAGTAAAAAGTTTTTAATTACATCAAACTAGCTCCTATTTATACACTTTCTATTCTTGGATTTTGGGATTTGGATGGGCTTTTGATTTGGTGAAGAAATGAATTAAATTGGATTTTTAATTCAATTTTTGGCCCAAAAATAATGGCTTCTAGGAGGCTGCCCTGCCCTTGTGGAGGGCAGGGCAGGATTTGGTTCTTGGTGCGTGCATGGTGCGGCGTGGTGCAGGCTTGGTGCGCAGGATGCTGCCCTGCCCTCGCGAAGGGCAGGGCAGAAAAAGTTGGTGCGCCAGAATTGTGCTGTGGTGCGCTGCTGGTGCTGCCAGAATCGTTCCTTGGTGCGCCAGAATCGTGCCTTGGTGCACCAAATTCATGCCACAACAAAATGCTGCCCTGCCCTCGCGGAGGGCAGGGCAGTGTTTCCAAACTGAAGTCCCGCGTTCGAATCATGGCAGAAACACACGCTACTTAATTTCCTTGGCTTTCTTGGCACCAAAATGAGGCTTAATTCCTTGCTTCCTCATGGTCCCGTGTTCAACTCTTGTGGCAAGCATTGGTAGACATTTTCCTTTGATTTTCTTCCTTGGTGAGCCCGATACTACCCTTGTGGAGGGCAGGGCAACATTTTCTTCTTCTTGATTCCAAGGCACAAATTTGTGCTCTGCCCTTGCAGTGGGCAGGGCAGAGTTGCCTTTCATGCTTTGTTCCCTTATGTTGCCCTCCTAGAGGGCAGTGTGCCCTTGTGGAGGGCAATGCTTGCCTCCCCTCTTTACATGAGGCACACTTCTCCTTCCTTTGACCACATTTTCTTCTCCTTGGGTTACGCTTTCTTAGGCCACGCTTTTCTCTTTTTTTTTTCTTTTCTTCACCTACAATAAACCAAAACAACCACTCCAAGTATCACTAAATTCAAAAGGCTTATAAATCAATTAAAATTCAATTAAAATTAGCTTAAACCTCATGAGTTAACATTAATTTCATGGTGGTTGTTTGATTTAAAGAAGTTATGCATTTTCACTCCAAATCACTTACTTATGATACAAGAAAGTGTATAAAGACTAATAAAACAAGTGAAATTAGCTTGAAAAATGGGTATATGATGACTTGTCATCAGCAGGTTGTATGTAATCAACGCCATGGGCCATGGTCATTGATCCATGGATTGAACACCATTGGCCGTGGTCATCCAATTTAACGAAGGGGGAAGCATTAGCAGTTCATTCTCTTGGCGATCCTACTCAAAACGCAACATACAAGGTCGAATCTTCCGAATCAGAGGATGCTACTTCTTAGGATTCTAGACTATACCACAGAGACCCTAATCTCCCCAGAAATTGGCTGAACTGGTGTCTCGAGAAGTTCCCAACGAAGTCGTGGATTAGCCGTCTGAGGGATGTATGAACATAGCTGTTGGCTCGTGCTTTCCAGTCACGTATTCACACAAACCTAAGTAGACGCGGGTTTTTGTCAGGCACGTTCATCTTAATGTGATTAACAGAGCTGATTGTCACTGATCATCCTATCCACCACGATGAAGATCGAATATACATCTTAGAAATAAATCAAACACGGATCAAAGAAGAAACAGTAATACTTTTATTAATTCATAGGACTCAGCAGGGCTCCTCCCCTCTACCTAGGAGGTTTAGAAATGCATACTGAAAGGTAAAATACAATGTAAAATGTGTATAATGGTAAAAAGTGTCGAAGAAGGTGATGTTCTTCTAATGATTATGAAAAATACACTTTAAATACTAAACAGATAACTAGTAAAGGTAAAACAGTCTATTTAGTGCTAAAATCCACTTCTGCCGCCCACATAGTGAGTGTTTGGGCTGAGCTTTGATGAGATCTACATGATATGAGGTCTATGGGGCGTAGAACACCAGCTAGGAGGTCCTCTATGAGCATTTGGACGCTGGGCTCTGCTCTTTGGGCGCTGGACGCTTGGAAGAGGGTAGGTAGCTGGCGTTGGATGCCAGTTTTGGGCCTTCTAATCCGAGGCAAAGTATAAACTATTATATATTGCTGGAAAGCTTTAGAAGTCAGCTTTCCATAGCCGTTGAGAGCACTCCATTTGGACTTCTACAGCTCCAGAAAAGCTCTTCTGAATGTAAGAAGGTCAGATCTAGACAGCAACTGCAGTGCTTTCTCTGTCTTTGAATCAGACTTCTGCTCCAGCTCCTCAATTTCAGCCAGAAATTACCTGAAATTGTACAAAAATACACAAACTCAAAGTAGAATAAAAATGTGAATTTAACACTAAAACCTATAAAAACTTAGTAAAAACTAAATAAAACATACTAAAAACTATATAAAAATGATGCCAAAAAGCATATAAAATATCCGCTCTTCAATGAGCTTCATGATCATGGTGAGAAAGAACCGAAACTTGAAGCAAAAGCCGATTTGAAGCCTCTAGCTTCTCACTTGAAATATGCATTCCTTGAGGACAGCCAAAGATTTCCGGTAATGATTACTAGTGAGCTTTCTAGCCAAGAAGAAGAAAAGCTCCTAGAGGTCCTAAGAAAGCACAAGAAGGCAATTGGTTGGAGCTTGGCCGACATTGTGGGGATTGACCTACGTATGTGTATGCACCGCATCTTCCTTGAAGATGGAGTTCGGCCGGTGAGAGAACCCCAAAGAAGGCTCAACCCCACCATTCTTGATGTTGTAAAGAAGGAAGTCACAAGGCTACTTGATGCGGGCATTATTTATCCGATTTCTGATAGTGAGTGGGTGAGCCCGGTTCAGGTTGTTCTGAAGAAGTCAGGAATCACTACTATCAAGAAGGAAGATGATGAGATGGTGGCAACAAGGGTCCAAAATGCTTGGCGGGTTTGTATTGATTATAGAAGGTTAAATGCTGCAACAAGGAAAGATCACTACCCCTTGCCATTCATTGACCAAATGTTAGACAGACTTTCAAGTAAATCTCATTACTGCTTTCTTGATGATTTTACTGGCTACTTCCAAATACATATTGCTCCTGAGGACCAAGAAAATACCACTTTCACTTGCCCTTTTGGCTTGCCATTTGGCTTATGCAATGCACCAGCTAATTTTCAACGGTGCATGACAAGTATTTTTTCTGACCTTATGAAAAGATTTTTGGAAGTGTTTATGGACAATTTTAGCATATATGGAACTTCCTTTGATGAATACTTGGACAACTTGACTTCATGGTCAAACAAATTATAGTGTTAAGACACGTTGTTTCTGATAAAGGCATTTCAGTTGACCTTGCCAAAGTTGATGTCATTACTAGTATGCCTCACCCCTCTTCTGTGAGGGAGGTCCGCTCTTTTCGAGGACATGCAGGATTTTACAAGCGCTTAATTAAGGATTATAGCAAGATTGCCTTGCCAATATCCCGCTTGTTACAGAAAGATGTGGAGTTTGAGTTTGATGATGCTTACAAGGAAGCATTTAAAAGGCTACGGGATTGGTACACAGAATTGTGATCTCTGGTAATGGCTCCAAAAACTTGGTGCTCTAATCTTAATTCATAATTTGTCACAACTCCGTGTAACTGACCAGCAAGTGCACTGGGTCATCCAAGTAATAAACCTTACGTGAGTAAGGGTCGATCCCACGGAGATTGTTGGTATGAAGCAAGCTATGGTCATCTTGTAAATCTCAGTCAGGCAGATTCAAATGGTAATGGTTATTGGAAATATAAAGAGATAATTAATTAAATAATAAAGGATAGAAATACTTATGTAAATTCATTGGTAGGAATTTCAGATAAGCGTATGGAGATACTGTATGGCTCTAGAATGTCTGCTTTCCTACTGCTTCCATCCAATTCTTCTTACTCTTTTCCATGGCAAGCTGTATGTAGGGTATCACCATTGTCAATGGCTACCTCCCATCCTCTCAGTGAAAAAGGACCACATGCTCTGTCACGGCACGGCTAATCATCTGTCGGTTCTCGATCATATTGGAATAGGATTCTTTGTCCTTTTGCGTCTGTCACTACGCCCAGCACTCGCGAGTTTGAAGCTCGTCACAGTCATTCGATCATTGAATCCTACTCAGAATACCACAGACAAGGTTTAGACTTTCCGGATTCTCATGAATGCCGCCATCAATTCTAGCTTATACCATGAAGACTTTGATTCCACGGAATGTGAAGCTCGGTTGTCCATGCATCGTGGGTCAACAATCCAAGAGATATGCGCCCGGTCTAATGTAGAACGGAGGTGGTTGTCAGGCATGCGTTCATAGGTGAGAATGATGATGAGTGTCACGGATCATCACATTCATCAAGTTGTAGTGCAACGAATATCTTGGAATAAGAACAAGTTGAATTGAATAGAAGAAAATAGTAATTGCATTAATACTTGAGGTACAGTAGAGCTCCACACCTTAATCTATGGAGTGTAGAAACTCTACCGTTGAAAATACATAAGTAAAAGGTTCAGGCATGGCCGTGAGGCCAGCCCCCCCTAAAACGTGATCAATAGTCTCCTAAGATGAATAATGGAATAAAACTGAGACCAAAGATGTGGTCAAAGACCGAATGGTCAAAAGACGAATAATACAATAGTAAAAAGTTCTATTTATACTAAACTAGTTACGAGGGTTTACAGAAGTAAGTCTAAGTGCAAAAATCCACTTCCGGGGCCCACTTTGGTGTGTGCTTGGGCTGGGCTTTAGCTATCCACGTGCAGAGGCTATTTCTGGAGTTGAACGCCAGGTTGTAACCTGTTTCTGGCGTTCAACTCTGGTTCATGACGTTTTTCTGGCGTTTAACTCCAGACTGCAGCGTATAACTGGCGTTGAGCACCAGTTTGCATCGTCAATTCTCGAACAAAGTATAAATTATTATATATTGCTAGAAAGCGCTAGATGTCTACTTTCCAACACCATTGAAAGCGCGCCATTTGGAGTTCTGTAGCTCCAGAAAATCCATTTCGAGTGCAGGGAGGTCAGAATCCATCAGCATCAGCAGTCCTTTTTCAGCCTTTCTTTCAGAGTTTTGCTCACGTCCTTCAATTTCAGCCAATATTCACCTGAAATCACAGAAAAACACACAAACTCATAGTAAAGTCCAAAAATGTGAATTTAGCATAAAAACTAATAAAAACATCCCTAAAAGTAACTAGATCCTACTAAAAACATACTAAAAACAATGCCAAAAAGCGTATAAATTATCCGCTCATCACAACACCAAACTTAAATTGTTGCTTGTCCCCAAGCAACTGAAAATAAAATAGGATAAAAAGAAGAGAATATACTATAAATTCCAAACTATCAATGAATATTAATTCTAATTAGATTAGCAGGACTTGTAGCTTTTTGCCTCTGAATAGTTTTGGCATCTCACTTCATCCTTTGAAGTTTAGAATGATTGGCATTTATAGGAATTTAGAATTTCAGATAGTGTTATTGATTCTCCTAGTTAAGTATGTTGATTCTTGAACACAGTTACTTTTGGGTCTTGGCCGTGGCCCAAAGCACTCTGTTTTCCAGTATTACCACCGGATACATCCATGCCACAGACACATAACTGGGTGAACCTTTTCAGATTGTGACTCAGCTTTGCTAAAGTCCCCAATTAGAGGTGTCCAGGGTTCTTAAGCACACTCTTTTTGCTTTGGATCATGACTTTAACCGCTCAGTCTCAAGCTTTTCACTTGACACCTTCATGCCACAAGCACATGGTTAGGGACAGCTTGGTTTAGCCGCTTAGGCCAGATGCTGCTTGTTTCTGGCGTTCAGCGCCAGAACCATGCTCTGTTCTGGCGTTGAACGCCAACCAGATGCTTCTTACTGGCATTTAAACGCCAGTAAGACCTTCCTCCAGGGTGTGAATATTTTTCTGCTGTTTTTGATTCTGTTTTTATTTTTTATTTTTTTTCGTGACTCCACATGATCATGAACCTAATAAAACATAAGAGAACAATAAAATAAAAATAAAATTAGATAAATAAACATTGGGTTGCCTCCCAACAAGCGCTTCTTTAATGTCAATAGTGGTGGACAAAATTGTGATAAAAGAGTTCTAGGCACTGTTAGAGAAGCTCACAACTCCGTTCAACTTAACCAGCAAGTGTACTGGGTCATCCAAGTAATACCTTACATGAGTAAGGGTCGATCCCACGGAGATTGTTGGTATGAAGCAAGCTATGGTCACCTTGTAAATCTCAGTTAAGTGGATTCATAGGGTCAAATGTAATTGGATTAGATAATTAAAAGATAAATAAAATAAAAAGGGATAGAAATACTTATGTAAATCAATAGTGGAAATTTCAGATAGGCGCATGGAGATGCTGTGCTCCTTTTGAATTTCTACTTTCTTATTACATTCATC
Organism: Arachis stenosperma; assembly: GCF_014773155.1. Classification (NCBI taxonomy): domain Eukaryota; kingdom Viridiplantae; phylum Streptophyta; class Magnoliopsida; order Fabales; family Fabaceae; genus Arachis; species Arachis stenosperma. Next base: position 34,628,869 of record NC_080386.1, on the reverse strand, counting down.
CAATCCTTCTTACTCTTTTCCATGGCAAGCTGTATGTAGGGCATCACCGTCGTCAATGGCTACTTTTCATCCTCTCGGGAAAATGGTCCTATGCGCTGTCACTGCATGGCTAATCGTCTGGAGGCATCACCCTTGACAATGGCTACATCCCATCCTCTCAGTAAAAATGGTCCAAATGCTCTGTCACAGCACGGCTAATCATCTGTCGGTTCTCAATCAGGTTGAAGTAGAATCCATTGATTCTTTTGTGTCTGTCACTAACCCCCAGCCTTCAGGAGTTTGAAGCTCGTCACAGTCATTCAATACCGGAATCTTACTCGGAATACCACAGACAAGGTTAGACTTTCCAGATTCCCGAAATCCTACTCAGAATACCACAAACAAGGTTAAACTTTCCGGATTCCCATGAATGCCGCCATCTATCTAGCTTATACCACGAAGATTCTGTTGGGGAATCTAAGAGATATGCGCCCGGCGTAAGGTAGAACGGAAGTGGTTGTCAGTCATGCGCGTTCATAGGTGAGAATGATGATGAGTGTCACAGATCATCACATTCATCAAGTTATTGTGCAACGTATATCTTGGAATAAGAATAAAAGAGAATTGAATAAAAAATAATAGTAATTATATTAAAACTTGAGGTACAGCAGAGCTCCACACCCGTAATCTATGGTGTGTAGAAACTCCACCGTTGAAAATACATAAGTGAAAGGTTCAGGCATGGCCGAATGGTCAGCCCCCATGGTCTAAGGACTAGGCGTCCAGAGATGTCTAATACACTAGTAAAAAGTTCTATTTATAATAAATTAGCTACTAGGGTTTACAGAAGTAAGTAATTGATGCATAAATCCACTTCCGGGGCCCACTTGGTGTATGTTTGGGCTGAGCTTGATCTATCCACGAGCTGAGGCTTTTCTTGGAGTTGAACTCCAAGTTATAATGTGTTTTGGGCGTTCAACTATGGATCATGACGTGTTTCTGGCGTTTAACTCGAGACAGCAGCATGTACTTGGTGTTCAACGCCAATTTACGTCGTCAATTTCCGAATAAAGTATGAACTATTATATATTACAGGAAAGCTCTGGATGTCTACTTTCGAACGCCGTTGAGAGCGCGCCATTTAGAGTTCTGTAGCTCCAATAAATCCATTTCAAGTGCAGGGAGGTCAGATTCCAACAGCATCAACAGTCCTTTTGTCAGCCTTTTTCAGAGTTTTGCTCAAGTCCCTCAATTTCAGCCAGAAATTACCTAAAATTATAGAAAAATACACAAACTCATAGTAAAGTCCATAAATGTGAATTTAACATAAAAACTAATGAAAACACCCCTAAAAGTAGCTTGAACTTACTAAAAACTACCTAAAAATAATGCCAAAAAGCGTATAAATTATCCGCTCATCACAACACCAAACTTAAATTGTTGCTTGTCCCCAAGCAACTGAAAATCAAGCAGGATAAAAAGAAGAGAATGTACTATAAATTTCAGAATATCAATGAATATTAATCATAATTAGATGAGCGGGACTTGTAGCTTTTTGCTTCTGAACAGTTTTAGCATCTCACTTTTTCCTTTGAAGATCAGAGCGATTGGCATCTCTAGGAACTCAGAGTTCAGATAGTGTTATTGACTTTCCTAGTTAAGCATGTTGATTCTTGAACATAGCTACTTATGAGTCTTGGCCGTGGCCCTAAGCACTTTGTTTTCCAGTATTTCCACGGGATACATAAATGCCACAGACACATGACTGGGTGAACCTTTTCAGATTGTGACTCAGCTTTGCTAGAGTCCCTAGTTAGAGGTGTCCAGAGCTCTTAAGCACACTCTTTTTGCTTTGGATCATGACTTTAACCACTCAGTCTCAAGCTTTTTACTTGGACCTTCATGACACAAGCACATGGTTAGGGACAGCTTGATTCAGCCGCTTAGGCCTGGATTTTATTTCCTTGGGCCCTCCTATCCATTGATGCTCAAAGCCTTGGATCCTTTTTTACCCTTGCCTTTTGGTTTTAAGGGCTATTGGCTTTTTCTGCTTGCTATTTCTTTTTCTTTCTATTTTTTTCGCCATATTTTTTTTCTTTTTTTTCGCAAGATTTTGTTTTTCACTGCTTTTTCTTGCTTCAAGAATCAATTTCATGATTTTTCAAATTGTCAATAACATTTCTCTTTGTTCATCATTCTTTCAAGATCCAACAATTTTAACATTCATAAACAACAAGATCAAAAATATGCACTGTTCAAGCATTCATTCAGAAAGCAAAAAGTATTGTCACCACATCAATATAATTAAACTAAATTCAAAGATAAATTCGAAATTCATGTACTTCTTGTTCTTTTGAATTAAAACATTTTTTTATTTAAGAGAGGTGAAGGATTCATGGAATTATTCATAACTTTAAGACATAGTTACTAAACACTAATGATCATGAAGTAGAGACACAAAACATAGATAAACATATAATATAAAAACTGAACAGCAGAAAAGTAAGAACAAGGAATGAATCCACCTTAGTGGCGTCTTCTTCTTGAAGGACCAACAATGTCCTTAAGCTCTTCTATGTCCCTTCCTTGCCTTTGTTGCTCCTCCCTCATTGCTCTTTGATCTTCTCTTAATTTCCTCTTCAGAGTCCTTTCAGGTTCAGGGTCAACTTCAATAAGAATGTCTTTTTTCCTTGTTCCTGCTCATATAGGGAAGAAGAGAACAAGAAAAGAAAGAGGAATCCTCTATGTCACAGTAAAGAGGTTCCTTATTGTTAGTAGAAGAAGAAAGGGGATAATGGAAGGAGAGGGATGAATAGTCTGTATAAAGAGTAAGGATAGGAGAGGTGATAAGAGATGAAGAGAAGTGTTAGTAAATAAATAAATAAATAGAAGAAGATGAGAGATGGATTTTCGAAAATATTTTTCAAAAGGAGTTAATGATTTTCGAAAATTAAGATAGGAAATTAAAATTAAAATTAAAATTTGAAACAATTAATTAATTAAAAAGAATTTTTTGAAAAAGAAGGAGATATTTTCGAAAATTAGAGATAGAAAAGTAGTTAGGTGGATTTGAAAAAGATAAAAAAACAGACAAGAAGTTAGTTAGTTGATTGAAAAAGATTTGAAAATCAAATTTGAAAAGATAAGAAGATAAGAAGATATTTTGAAATTAAATTTTTTGGACAAGATAAAATTTTTGAAAAAGATATGATAAAAAGATAAGATAAGGAGATATGATAAAAAGATATGGTTGAAAAAGATTTAATTTTTAAAATTAAAATTAATTACTTTACTAACAAGAAACTACAAGATAAGATTCTAGAATTTAAAGATTGAACCTTTCTTAACAAGAAAGTAACAAACTTCAAATTTTTGAATCAATCACATTAATTGTTAGTGAATTTTCAAAAATTTGATATAAAGATAAGAAAAATATTTTGAAAATGCTTTGAAAAATATTTTTGAAATTTTCGAAAAAAAAAGGAAAAAAATGGAAAAGATATGATTTTTGAAAAAGATTTTGAAAAGATAAAATTTTTAAATTTGAAAATTTTACTTGACTTGTAAGAAACAACTAATTTTAAAAATTTTTGACTAAGTCAACTCAAATTTTCGAAAATTATGAGAAAATTAAGGAAAAGATATTTTTTTATTTTTTTGAATTTTTAATGATGAGAGAGAAAAACATAAAAATGACCCAAAACATGAAAATTTTGGATCAAAACACATGATGCATGCAAGAACACTATGAATGTCAAGATGAACATCAAGAACACTTTGAAGATCATGATGAACATCAAGAACATATTTTTGAAAAGTTTTTGATGCAAAGAAAACATGCAAGACACCAAACTTAGAAATCCTTAATGTATGGACACTATGAATGCAAGAATGCACATGAAAACAATAAAAGACACAAAACAAAAAATCATCAAGATCAAACAAGAAGACTTACCAAGAACAACTTGAAGATCATGAAGAACACTATGAATGCATGGAATTTTTGAAAAAATAATGCATAAATTTTAAAAACATGCAATTGACACCAAACTTAAAAATTGACTCAAGACTCAAACAAGAACAAAAAATATTTTTGGTTTTTTTTTAAGATTTTATGATTTTTTTGGTATTTTCTTTATTTATTTTCGAAAAAAAGGAAAAAAATTTTTTGAAAAATTTTTAAAAACAAAACAAAAAGAAAATTACCTAATCTGAGCAACAAGATGAACCGTTAGTTGTCCATACTCGAACAATCCCCGGCAACGGCGCCAAAAACTCTGTGGACGAAATTGTGATAAAAGAGTTCTAGGCACTGTTAGAGAGGCTCACAACTCCGTTCAACTTAACCAGCAAGTGTACTGGTCATCCAAGTAATACCTTACATGAGTAAGGGTCGATCCCACAGAGATTGTTGGTATGAAGGAAGCTATGGTCACCTTGTAAATCTCAGTTAAGTGGATTCATAGGGTCAAATGTAATTGGATTAGATAATTAAAAGATAAATAAAATAAAAAGGGATAGAAATACTTATGTAAATCAATAGTGGAAATTTCAGATAGGCGCATGGAGATGCTGTGCTCCTTTCGAATCTCTACTTTCTTATTACATTCATCCAATCATTCTTACTCTTTTCCATGGCAAGCTGTATGTAGGGCATCACCGTCGTCAATGGCTACTTTTCATCCTCTCAGGAAAATGGTCCTATGCGCTGTCACTGCATGGCTAATCGTCTGGAGGCATCACCCTTGACAATGGCTACATCACATCCTCTCAGTGAAAATGGTCCAAATGCTCTGTCACAGCACGGCTAATCATCTGTCGGTTCTCAATCAGGTTGGAATAGAATCCATTGATTCTTTTGCGTCTGTCACTAACCCCAGCCTTCAGGAGTTTGAAGCTCGTCACAGTCATTCAATACCGGAATCTTACTCGGAATACCACAGACAAGGTTAGACTTTCCAGATTCCCGGAATCCTACTCGGAATACCACAGACAAGGTTAGACTTTCCGGATTCCCATGAATGTCGCCATCTATCTAGCTTATACCACGAAGATTCTGTTGGGGAATCTAAGAGATATGCGCCCGGCCTAAGGTAGAACGGAAGTGGTTGTCAGTCACGCGCGTTCATAGGTGAGAATGATGATGAGTGTCACGGATCATCACATTCATCAAGTTGTTGTGCAACGTATATCTTGGAATAAGAATAAAAGAGAATTGAATATAAAATAATAGTAATTGTATTAAAACTTGAGGTACAGCAGAGCTCCACACCCGTAATCTATGGTGTGTAGAAACTCCACCGTTGAAAATACATAAGTGAAAGGTTCAGGCATGGCCGAATGGCCAGCCCCCATGGTCTAAGGACTAGGCGTCCAGAGATGTCTAATACACTAGTAAAAAGTTCTATTTATAATAAATTAGCTACTAGGGTTTACAGAAGTAAGTAATTGATGCATAAATCCACTTCCGGGGCCCACTGGTGTATGTTTGGGCTGAGCTTGATCTATCCACGAGCTGAGGCTTTTCTTGGAGTTGAACTCCAAGTTATAACGTGTTTTGGGCGTTCAACTCCGGATCATGACGTGTTTCTGGCGTTTAACTCGAGACAGCAGCATGTACTTGGTGTTCAACGCCAATTTACGTCGTCAATTTCCGAATAAAGTATAAACTATTATATATTGCTGGAAAGCTCTGGATGTCTACTTTCCAACGCCGTTGAGAGCGCGCCATTTGGAGTTCTGTAGCTCTAGAAAATCCATTTTGAGTGCAGGGAGGTCAGATTCCAACAGCATCAACAGTCCTTTTGTTAGCCTTTTTCAGAGTTTTGCTCAAGTCCCTCAATTTCAGCCAGAAATTACCTAAAATTACAGAAAAACACACAAACTCATAGTAAAGTCCAGAAATGTGAATTTAACATAAAAACTAATGAAAACACCCCTATAAGTAGCTTGAACTTACTAAAAACTACCTAAAAACAATGCCAAAAAGCGTATAAATTATCCGCTCATCAAATAGCTTGACAGTGGGCTCTCATGGAGCCTCACAGATATTCAGAGCATTGTTGAGACCTCCCAACACCAAACTTAGAGTTTGGATATGGGGGTGTGACACCAAACTTAGAGTTTGATTGTGGCCTCCCAACACCAAACTTAGAGTTTGAATGTGGGGGCTTTGGTTGACTCTGTAGTGAGAGAAGCTCTTTATGCTTCCTCTCCATGGGGTACAGAGAGAGATCCTTGAGTTGTAAACACAAGGTTGTCCTCATTTACTTGAAGGGTCAATTCTCCTCTGTCCACATCAATCACAACTCTTGCCGTGGCTAGGAAAGGTCTTCCTAGGATGATGGATTCATCCTCATCCTTTCCAGTATCCAGGATTATGAAATCAGCAGGGATGTAAAGGCCTTCAACCTTTACTAACATGTCCTCTACTTTTCCAAAAGCTATTTTCATGGATCTGTCTGCCATCTCTAATGAGAAATTGGTCTCCTGTACCTCAAGAGTTCTTAGTTTCTTCATTATAGAAAGTGGCATGAGGTTTATCCCTGACCCAAGGTCACATAGAGCCTTTTCAAAGGTCATGGTGCCTATGGCACAAGGTATTAAGAACTTTCCATGATCTTGTTTCTTCTGAGGCAATGTCAGTTGATCCAGATCACTCAGTTCATTAGTGAGCAAGGGAGATTCATCTTCGCAAGTCTCATTACCAAATAATTTGGCATTCAGCTTCATGATTGCACCAAGGTACTTGGCAACTTGCGCTTTAGTGACATCCTCATTCTCTTCAGAAGAAGAATACTCATCAGAGCTCATGAAAGGCATAAGGAGGTTTAATGGAATCTCTACGGTCTCTAGATGAGCCTCTGATTCCTTTGGTTCCTCAGAGGGAAACTCCTTATTGGTTACTGGACGTCCCAGGAGGTCTTCCTCACTTGGTTTCACGTCCTCTCCCTCCCTTGTAGGTTCGGCCATGTTGATCATATCAATGGCCTTGCACTCTCCTTTTGGATTCTCTTCAGTATTACTTGGGAGAGTATTAGGAGGGGTTTCAGTGATTTTTTTACTCAGCTGGCCCACTTGTACCTCCAGATTTCTTATGGAGGACCTTGTTTCACTCATGAAACTTAAAGTGGCCTTTGACAGATCAGAGACTAAGTTTGCTAAATTAGAAGTATTTTGTTCATAATTCTCTGTCTGTTGCTGAGAAGATGATGGAAAAGGCTTGCTGGGCCTGTTTCTTCCACCATTGTTAAAGCCTTGTTGAGGCTTTTGTTGATCCTTCCATGAGAAATTTGGATGATTTCTCCATGATGAATTATAGGTGTTTCCATAAGGTTCACCCATGTAATTTACCTCTGCCATTGCAGGGTTCTTAGGATCATAAGCTTCTTCTTCAGAAGATGCCTCTTTAGTACTGTTGGATGCATTTTGCCATCCATTCAGACTTTGGGAAATCATGTTGACTTGCTGAGTCAACACTTTGTTCTGAGCCAATATGGCATTCAGAGCATCAATCTCAAGAATTCCCTTCTTCTGAGGCGTCCCATTACTCACAGAATTCCTCTCAGAAGTGTACATGAATTGATTATTTACAACCATGTCAATAAGTTCTTGAGCTTCTACAGGCATTTTCTTTAGGTGAATGGATCCACCTGCAAAATGGTCCAGTGACATTTTAGAGAACTCAGACACCCCATAATAGAATATATCCAGAATGGTCCATTCTGAAAGCATGTCAGGAGGACACCTTTTGGTCATCTGTTTGTATCTTTCCCAAGCTTCATAGAGGGATTCACCATCTTTTTGTTTGAAGGTCTGAACATCCACTCTAAGCTTGCTTAGTTTTTGAGGAGGAAAGAACTTAGCCAAAAAGGCCATGACCAGCTTATCCCAGGAGTCCAGGTTATCCTTAGGTTGTGAGTCCAACCATATTCTAGCTCTGTCTCTTACAGCAAAAGGGAAAAGCATGAGCCTGTAGACTTCAGGATTTATTCCATTCATCTTTACAGTCTCACAGATCTTTAAGAATTCAGTTAAGAACTGATAGGGATCTTCTGATGGAAGTCCATGGAACTTGCAGTTTTGTTGCATCAGAGCAACTAGCTGAGGTTTCAGCTCAAAATTGTTTGCTCCAATGGCAGGGATGGAGATGCTCCTTCCATCAAACTTGGAAGTAGGTGTAGAATAATCACCAAGCATCCTCCTTGCATTATTATTATTTTCAGCTGCCATCTCCTCTTCTTTTTCGAAAATTCCTGTCAGGTGCTCGCTAGATTGTTGTAATTTAGCTTCTCTTAATTTCCTTTTCAAAGTCCTTTCAGGTTCAAGATCTGCTTCAATAAGAATGTTCTTGTCCTTGCTCCTGCTCATATGACAAAGGAGGGAATAGAAAAAAATAATGGGGATCCTCTTTACCACAGTATAGAGATTCCCTTGTGTGAGTAGAAGAAAAGAAGAATAAGAATTAAGAAGAGAAGAATTCGAACTCAAAGGAGAAGGAGGGGTTCGAATTTTTGGGTGGAAGAGAAGTGTTAGTAGATAAATGAATAAATAGAATAAGAAGAGGGAGAAAAGTTTTCGAAAATAATTAAAATAATAAATTAGAAATTAAAGTTAAATTTCGAAAATAAAATTAAAAGTTTAAAAATAAATTTCGAAAATAAAAATTTAAATTAAATTAAAATTAAAACAATTAGTTAATTAAAATTGAATTTTGAAAAAGAAAGAGAGGATTTTCGAAAATTAGAGAGAGAGAGAGAGAGAGTTAGTTAGATGGTTTTGAAAAAGATAAGAAACAAACAAAAAGTTAGCTAGTTGATTTAAAAAATTTTGAAAATCAATTTTGAAAAGATAAGAAGATAAGAAGTTAGAAAAGATATTTTAAAATTAAACTTTGAAAAAGATAAAATTTAAAAAAAAATATGATATAAAAGATATGATATAAAGATATGATTGAAATTAGTTTTAAAAAATATTTGAATTTTAAAATCAAAATTAATGACTTGACTCACAAGAAATCACAAAATATGATTCTAGAACTTAAAGTTTGAATCTTTCTTAACAAGCAAGTAACAAACTTGAAATTTTTGAATCAAAACATTAATTGTTGATAATATTTTCGAAAAGTATGAGATAAAATTAAGAAAAAGATTTTTGAAAAATATTTTTAAAATTTTCGAAAATAAATAAAAAATTGAAAAAGATTTGATTTTTGAAAAAGTTTTGAAAAAAAGATAAGATTTTTAAAATTAAAATTTTGATTTGACTCATAAGAAACAACTAATTTTAAATTTTTTTTTTGACTAAGTCAACCCAAAATTTCGAAAATTTGAGAAAAATAAGGAAAAGATATTTTTTTTTATTTTTTTGAATTTTTAATGATGAGAGAGAAAAACACAAAAAAGACTCAATGCATGAAAGTTTTGGATCCAAATAAATGATGTATGCAAGAACACTATGAATGTCAAGATGAACACCAAGAACACTTTGAAGATCAAGATGAACATCAAGAACTTATTTTGAAAATTTTTAAGAAAAGAAAAACATGCAAGACACCAAACTTAGAAATTTTCAATGCTTAGATGATATGAATGCAAAAATGCATATGAGAAACAAGAAAAGACACACAACAAGAAAATATAAAGATCAAACAAAAAGACTGGCCAAGAACAACTTGAAGATCATGAAGAACACATACATGAATTTTCGAAAATTCTAAGAAAAACAAAAATATGTAATTGACACCAAACTTAAAAATTGACTCAAGGCTCAAACAAGAAACATAAAAATATTTTTGATTTTATGAATTTATAAATTTTTTTGTAATTTTTTGAAAATTAATTTTGGAAAAACGTAAAAGGAAAAATTTTTTGTATTTTTATTTTTTTCAAAAATAAGAAATAAAATAAAATAAAATTACCTAATCTGAGCAACAAGATGAACCGTCAGTTGTTCAAACTCGAACAATCCCCGGCAACGGCGCCAAAAACTTGGTACGTAGAATTGTGATCTCTGGTAATGGCTCCAAAAACTTGGTGCTCTAATCTTAATTCATAATTTGTCACAACTCCGTGTAACTGACCAGCAAGTGCACTGGGTCGTCCAAGTAATAAACCTTACGTGAGTAAGGGTCGATCCCATGGAGATTGTTGGTATGAAGCAAGCTATGGTCATCTTATAAATCTTAGTCAGGCAGATTCAAATGGTAATGGTTATTGGAAATATAAAGAGATAATTAATTAAATAATAAAGGATAGAAATACTTATGTAAATTCATTGGTAGGAATTTCAGATAAGCGTATGGAGATACTGTATGGCTCTAGAATGTCTGCTTTCCTACTGCTTCCATCCAATCCTTCTTACTCTTTTCCATGGCAAACTGTATGTAGGGTATTGATGAGCGGATAATTTATACGCTTTTTGGCATTGTTTTTAGTATGTTTTTAGTATGATCTAGTTAGTTTTTAGTATATTTTTATTAGTTTTTAGTTAAAATTCAATTTTCTGGACTTTATTATGAGTTTGTGTGTTTTTATGTGATTTCAGGTATTTTCTGGCTGAAATTGAGGGACCTGAGCAAAAATCTGATTCAGAGACTAAAAAGGACTGCAGATGCTGTTGGATTCTGACCTCCCTGCACTCGAAGTGGATTTTCTGGAGCTACAAAAGCCCAATTTGCGCGCTCTCAACGGCGTTGGAAAGTAGACATCCTGGACTTTCCAGCAATATATGATAGTCCATGCTTTGCCCAAGATTTGATGGCCCAAACCGGCGTGGCAATTCGGCCTCAGAATTTCCAGCGTTTGACGCTGGAACTGGCATGAAACTTGGAGTTAAACGCCCAAACTGGCATAAAAGCTGGCGTTTAACTCCAGAAAAGGTCTCTACACGAAAATGCTTCATTGCTCAGCCCAAGCACACACTAAGTGGACCCAGAAGTGGATTTTTACGTCATTTACTCATTTCTGTATACCTTAGGTTACTAGTTTACTATTAATAGGATCTTTTGACATTGTATCAGTACCTCATGACACTTTACACATTTCTTTGTGTACCTTCCACGGCATGAGTCTCTAAACCCCATGGTTGGGGGTGAGGAGCTCTGCTGTGTCTTGATGGATTAATGCAATTACTACTATTTCTCATTCAATCATGCTTGCTTCCATTCTAAGATATTACTTGTTCTTAAACCGGATGAATGTGATGATCCGTGACACTCATCATCATTCTCAACTATGAACGTGTGCCTGACAACCACCTCCGTTCTACCTTAGATTAAGTAGATATCTCTTGGATTCTTTAACCGGAATCTTCGTGGTATAAGCTAGAACTGATGGCGGCATTCAAGAGAATCCGGAAGGTCTAAACCTTGTCTGTGGTATTCTGAGTAGGATTCAATGATTGAATGACTGTGACGAGCTTCAAACTCCTGAAGGCGGGGCGCTAGTGACAGACGCAAAAGAATCACTGGATTCTATTCCGGCCTGATCGAGAACCGACAGATGGATAGCCATGCCGTGACAGGGTGCGTTGAACATTTCCACTGAGAGGATGGGAGGTAGCCACTGACAACGGTGAAACCCTTGCATACAGCTTGCCATGGAAGGAGCCTTGCGTGCTTGAAGAAGAAGACAGTAGGAAAGTAGAGATTCAGAAGATGGAGCATCTCCAAAACCTCAACCTATTCTCCATTACTGCAAAACAAGTACTTATTTCATGTTCTTTTGCTTTTCACAATCAAACCTTGATAATTTCTGATATCCTGACTAAGATTTACAAGATAACCATAGCTTGCTTCAAGCCGACAATCTCCGTGGGATCGACCCTTGCTCACGCAAGGTATTACTTGGACGACCCAGTGCACTTGCTGGTTAGTTGTGCGGGATTGCAAAAGTGTGATTGCAATTTCGTGCACCAAGTTTTTGGCGCCGTTGCTGGGGATTGTTCGAGTTTGGACAACTGACGGCTTATCTTGTTGCTTAGATTAGGACTGTTTTATTTTTGTTAGTTTAGAGTCTTTTAGTTGAGTCTAGTTTCATATTTTAAGTTTGGTGTCAATTGCATGCTTTTGTTTTTCTTTTGATTTTCGATTTTGCATGTCCTTAGTCCCTTTTTGATCTTTAAAAATTCTAAGTTTGGTGTCCTCTTTGTGTTTTTCCCTAAAAAAATTTTCGAAAATTAGTGTTTGATTTTCTAAAAATTTTAAGTTTGGTGTCTTTTTGTTGTTTTTCTCTTTTCTCTTTTCAAAAATCAAATCTTTTTCATAAAATTTTTCAATCATATCTTCTTAATTGCTATTTTCAAAACCTTTTTAATTAACTAATTGATTCAGTTCTCAATTTGCTTTGATCTTGTTTTCTTTTTTATTTTCGAATTTTTATTTTTTTCTTTTGTTTTATTTTATATTTTTTTCGGTTAATTCAAAAAAAAAATAATAAAAACAAAATTTATCTATTTGCAATCCATATCATTTCCCTTTATCCATTATGGACCTAAGTGGGATTGATCAGTCCAAAAGGACTCTGGGGTCATATGCTAACCCCATTACAGCTGCATATGGGAGTAGCATCTGCACACCTCCCATCAAAGCAAGCAGCTTTGAGCTAAATCCTCAACTCATTATCATAGTGCAGCAAAATTGCCAGTATTCCGGTCTTCCACAAGAAGAGCCTACTGAGTTTCTGGCACAGTTCTTACAAATTGCTGACACAGTACATGATAAAGAGGTGGATCAGGATGTCTACAGACTATTACTGTTTCCATTTGCTGTAAAAGATCAAGCTAAAAGGTGGTTGAATAACCAACCTACAGCAAGCATAAAGACATGGAAACAGTTATCAGACAAATTCCTGAATCATTTTTACCCTCCAAAGAGGATGACACAGCTAAGGCTAGACATCCAAGGCTTTAAACAAGAGGATAATGAATCCCTTTATAATGTCTGGGAGCGGTATAGAGGTATGCTAAGAAAATGCCCCTCTGAAATGTTCTCAGAGTGGGTACAGTTAGACATCTTCTACTATGGGCTTACAGAAAAAGCTCAGATGTCTTTAGACCACTCAGCTGGTGGATCTATACACATGAGGAAGACAATTGAAGAAGCTCAAGAGCTTATAGACACTGTTGCTAGAAACCAATATTTGTACTCTAGCAATGAGTTCTCTCCAAAAGAGGAAGTCATGGCAGTAGTCACTGACCCTAATCCTCAAGAACAGATGATTGAGCTTAATCAACAATTGCTCCTGATGACAGAACAGTTAGCAGAATTTAAAAAGATGCTCCATGAAACTAAAGTTGCTAACAAGAGCATAGAACTGCAGTTGAATCAAGCAAAACAGCAGATATCTAAATAGATAACAGAAGAGTGTCAAGCAGTTCAACTGAGGAGTGGGAAGACACTGAATAACACTGCTCAAAAGAGCAAAAAGCCAAACAAGGAACAATTGACAGAGGACAACCAAACCACTGTTCAAAATCCCTCTGAGGACAGTAAGAGCCCAGAGAGGAATGTTATTGGCGTTCAAACGCCAGAAAGGGAGGGAAAGCTGGCGTTAAACGCCCATTCCCTGCCCAGTTCTGGCGTTCAAACGCCAGAAAAGGGGGAAAAATTGGCGTTAAACGCCCATTTTCCACCCAATCCTGGCGTTCAGACGCCAAGGGAAGATCAGACACCTGAGAGTGCTGACAGTAATCCCTCTAATAAGGCTTCTTCAACCACTTCTGTAAGGAATAAACCTGCAGCATCTAAGGTTGAACACTATAAAGCCAAGATGCCTTATCCTCAGAAACTCCGCCAAGCGGAGCAGGATAAGCAATTTGCCCGCTTTGCAGATTATCTAAGGACTCTTGAAATAAAGATTCCGTTTGCAGAGGCACTTGAGCAAATACCTTCTTATGCTAAGTTCATGAAAGAGATCTTAAGTCATAAGAAGGATTGGAGAGAAACTGAAAAAGTATTTCTCACTGAAGAATGCAGTGCAGTCATTCTGAAAAGCTTACCAGAAAAGCTTCAAGATCCAGGAAGCTTTATGATACCATGCACATTAGAAGGCGCTTGCACCAAGACAGCCCTATGTGATCTTGGAGCAAGCATCAATCTAATACCTGCATCCACTATCAGAAAGCTTGGGTTGACTGGAGAAGTCAAACCAACCCCGATATTCCTCCAACTTGCTGATGGCTCCATTAGATATCCATCAGGCATAATAGAGGATATGATTGTCAAGGTTGGGCCATTCGCCTTTCCAACTGACTTTGTGGTGCTGGAAATGGAGGAGCACAAGAGTGCAACTCTCATTCTAGGAAGACCTTTCCTAGCAACTGGACGAACTCTCATTGATGTACAAAAAGGGGAAGTAACCCTGAGAGTCAATGAGGATGAGTTCAAGTTGAATGCTGTAAAAGCTATGCAGCATCCAGACACACCAAATGACTGCATGGGCGCTGACATTATTGACTCTCTGGTAGAAGAGATCAATATGACTGAAAGCCTAGAATCAGAGCTTGAGGACATCTTCAAAGATGCTCAACCTGATCAAGAAGAACCAGAGGAAACAAAGGAATTTTCGAAAATTCCTCAGGAGGAGGATAAGCCTCCCAAGCCTGAACTCAAACCACTACCACCATCCCTGAAATATGTATTCCTGGGAGAGGGTGAAACTTTTCCAGTGATTATAAGCTCTGCTTTAAATTCACGGGAAGAGGAAGCACTGATTCAAGTGCTAAGGACACACAAGACAGCTCTTGGGTGGTCCATAAGTGATCTTAAGGGCATTAGCCCAGCTAGATGCATGCACAAGATCCTATTAGAGGATAATGCCAAACCAGTGGTCCAACCACAGAGGAGGCTAAATCCAGCCATGAAGGAGGTGGTGCAGAAAGAGGTCACTAAATTACTGGAGGCTGGGATTATTTATCCTATTTCTGATAGCCCCTGGGTGAGCCCTGTCCAAGTTGTCCCCAAAAAGGGAGGCATAACAGTGGTTCATAATGAAAAAAATGAACTAGTTCCTACAAGGACAGTCACAGGGTGGCGCATGTGTATTGACTACAGAAGGCTCAATACAGCCACCAGAAAGGATCATTTTCCTTTACCATTCATAGACCAAATGCTAGAAAGACTAGCTGGTCATGATTATTACTGCTTTTTGGATGGCTATTCAGGTTACAACCAAATTGCAGTAGATCCTCATGACCAAGAGAAAACAGCATTTACTTGCCCTTCTGGCGTGTTTGCCTACAGAATGATGCCTTTTGGTCTGTGTAATGCTCCTGCAACCTTTTAGAGATGCATGTTATCCATCTTCTCTGATATGGTGGAGAAATTCCTGGAAGTCTTCATGGATGACTTCTCAGTATATGGAGACTCATTCAGCTCCTGTCTTAATCACCTATCACTTGTCCTGAAAAGGTGCCAAGAGACTAACCTGGTTTTAAACTGGGAGAAGTGTCATTTTATGGTGACTGAAGGAATTGTCCTTGGGCACAAAATTTCAAGCAGGGGAATAGAGGTGGATAAGGCAAAGGTAGAGGTAATTGAAAAATTACCACCACCTGCCAATGTTAAGGCAATCAGAAGCTTTCTGGGGCATGCAGGATTCTACAGAAGGTTTATAAAGGATTTTTCAAAAATTGCAAAACCTTTGAGTAACCTGCTAGCTACTGACACACCATTTGTGTTTGACACACAGTGTCTACAGGCATTTGAGACCCTGAAAGCTAAGCTAGTCACAGCACCAGTCATCTCTGCACCAGATTGGACATTACCATTTGAACTAATGTGTGATGCCAGTGACCATGCCATTGGTGCAGTGTTGGGACAGAGGCATAACAAGCTTCTGCACGTCATTTATTATGCCAGCCGTGTTCTAAATGACGCACAGAAGAATTACACAACCACAGAAAAAGAGTTACTTGCAGTGGTCTATGCCATTGACAAGTTTAGATCCTATCTAGTGGGATCCAAAGTGGTTGTGTACACTGACCATGCTGCTCTTAAATACTTACTCACAAAGCAGGATTCAAAACCCAGGCTTATCAGATGGGTGTTGCTTCTGCAAGAGTTTGATATAGAAATAAGAGACAGAAAAGGGACAGAGAACCAAGTAGTTGATCATCTGTCCCGAATAGAACCAGTAGCTGGGGCGTCCCTCCCTTCTACTGAGATCTCTGAGACTTTCCCATATGAGCAACTCTTTGCCATTCAGGAAGCTCCATGGTTTGCAGATATTGCAAATTATAAAGCTGTGAGGTTCATACCCCAGGAGTACAGCAGAGTGCAAAGAAAGAAATTAATTTCAGATGCCAAGTACTACCTCTGGGATGAACCATATCTCTTTAAGAGATGTGCAGACAGAATGATCCGCAGATGTGTACCCAAAGAAGAAGCACAAAGGATCCTATGGCACTGCCATGGATCACAGTATGGAGGACATTTTGGAAGTGAGCGAACAGCCACTAAAGTCCTCCAATGTGGCTTCTACTGGCCTACTCTCTATAAAGATTCCCGAGAGTTTGTGCGTAACTGTGACAGTTGCCAAAGAGCTGGTAACTTGCCTCACGGATATGCCATGCCTCAACAAGGGATATTAGAGATAGAATTGTTTGATGTATGGGGAATTGACTTCATGGGTCCATTCCCACCATCATACTCAAACACTTACATTCTGGTGGCAGTGGACTATGTATCTAAGTGGGTAGAAGCAATTGCTACACCCACTAATGATACCAAAACCGTGCTGAAATTCCTCCAGAAACACATCTTCAGCAGGTTTGGTGTTCCCAGAGTACTAATCAGTGACGGGGGCACTCATTTCTGCAATAGACAGCTATACTCTGCTATGGTTAGATATGGGATTAGCCACAAAGTGGCAACTCCGTATCATCCACAGACAAATGGGCAAGTTGAAGTCTCTAACAGAGAGCTAAAAAGAATCATGGAACGGACTGTGATAGCCCGAAGAAAGGATTGGGCAAAGAGCTTGGATGATGCTCTGTGGGCATACAGAACAGCATTCAAAACTCCTATAGGAACCTCTCCATACCAACTGGTGTATGGGAAGGCCTGTCATCTGCCCGTGGAACTGGAACATAAAGCCTACTGGGCAACCAGATTCCTAAACATGGATGCTCAGTTAGCTGGTGAAAAAAGATTGCTCCAGCTAAATGAGCTAGAGGAGTTCAGACTCAATGCCTTTGAAAATGCAAAAATTTATACGGAAAAGGCAAAGAAGTGGCATGACAAGAAGTTATCAACCAGAGTCTTTGAGCCGGGACAAAAAGTCCTGCTCTTCAACTCTAGGCTCAGATTGTTTCCAGGAAAACTCAAATCCCGGTGGAGGGGTCCGTATCTGATTACAGGAGTGTCACCATATGGATATCTTGAGCTTCAGGATATTGATTCTGACAAAAAGTTCATTGTTAATGGACAGAGAATCAAGCATTATCTTGAAGGCAACTTTGAGCAGGAATGCTCAAAACTGAGACTTGAGTGATTCTCAGTAAAAGTCCAGCTAAAGACAGTAAAGAAGCGCTTGCTGGGAGGCAACCCAGTCATTAGCAGGTTATATGTTTTGTTTTTACAAAGGCAAGTATCAAAAATGAAGGAATTCACAGAGTTACAGAAGGATTCAGCTCAAAAAGCAGAGAAAAAGAGCTTACTGGCGAAAAAGCGCCAGTAAGGGGCATTTTGGGCGTTAAACGCCAGAATGGGCACCATTCTGGGCGTTTAACGCCAGGTGTGCAGCATCCTGGGCGTTTTAGAAAAACGCCTAGTGATAAAGGAATTCTGGCGTTTAACGCCAGCCAGGGCACCTGGCTGGGCGTTAAACGCCCACAATGGGCAACAAATGGGCGTTAAACGCCAGAATGAGTGCCATTCTGGGCGTTTAACGCCAGAAAGGTGGGGGGACCACAATTTTGTTTTCAAACCAAATTTTTTCAAACTTTCCTTTTCTTACCCATACTTTTCTACAAAATACATCTCAACCCTTCATCATTCACTTTCAAATTTTCAAAAATCTAAAATCATTCTTCAAATCTCTCAAATCAATCCCAAATCTTGTTCAAAAACTCACCCTTCTTTCAAATTCTTTCCATATCTTCTCAAATCTTCTTTCAAATTTTTCTTTTTTTTCGAAATCTCTCCTCCCCACTTTATAAATACACGTTTGGACCCATCATTCCTACACACCATTCGAATTTGCTCTTATCTTCCCTCTCTTCTTTCCTTTCTTTTGCTTGAGGACAAGCAAACCTCTAAGTTTGGTGTGCTTTTCCGTGATCACTAAGCCAAGATTCATCAAGATCATGGCTCCTAAGGAAAAACAAACCAATTTAAGAGGAAAGAAAGAGAATAATCCAAAGAATCTTTGGAATCAAGAGAAGTTCTTAACCAAAGAACATGAAGACCATTATCACAAAATAATGGGTCTGAGGTCAGTGATCCCGGAAGTTAAATTTGATCTGAAAGAAGATGAATATCCGGGGATCCAAGAGCAAATTCGAAACAGAGGATGGGAAGTTCTAACCAATCCTGAGACAAAGGTTGGAAGGAATATGGTTCAGGAATTCTACTCAAATCTGTGGCTAACAGATAAGCAGAGAATGACTGAAACTGCTTACCATACCTACAGAACCATGGTCAGAGGGAAAGTTATGTACTTCCATCTGGATAAAATAAGAGAAATCTTCAAACTGCCTCAACTGTAAGATGATCCTGAATCCTTTAATAGGAGGATGGTGAGAGCAGATAAAGGGTTGGATCAAGTTCTAGAGGACATATGCCTCCTTGGAACTAAGTGGATAACCAATTCTAAGGGTGTCCCAAACCAACTCAAGAGGGGAGACCTCAAACCAATTGCAAGAGGTTGGCTAGACTTTATTGGGCGTTCCATATTGCCCACTAGCAACCGTTCTGAGGTCACCATCAAGAGAGTAGTGATGATTCATTGCATTATGCTTGGAAAAGAAGTGGAGGTTCATCATGTGATTGCTTGTGAGATATACATAATTGCAAATAAGAATTCCACTGAAGCCAAATTGGCTTACCCAAGCTTGATCTCCTTGCTCTGTAAAGAGGCTGGGGTGAAGATGGGAGTAGATGAGTTCATACCCATTGAACACCCAATCACCAAGAAGTCAATGGAAGGACAAATGCAAGACAACTCTATCAAGAAGAGGGCGCAGGAATTCCTCCCTGAATTCCCTGAAATTGGCTACTGGGCCAGCTTAGAAGCATCTATCACCATGTTGCAAGAGACTATGGAGCAACTGAAGGAAGAACAGCAGAATCAGAACTGCATCCTCTGCAAACTGCTGAAGGAACAAGAGAAGCAGGGGCGTGAACTCCAAGAGATGAAACGCCAAAAGCTCTCCTCTCAAGCTGAGGGAGCATCCACTTCTCAAAATCAAGGTTGTTGAGTCCTAACTCTGTGAAAACCTCTATCATTAGGAGCCTATTTAAATTTTTGTTTGTTTTCTATTTTTGAGTCTTTTTCTTAATTCATAATTAATAAAATTTAAAGTTTATGCCTTAAAGCTATGAATGTCCTATGAATCCATCACCTCTCTTAAATGAAAAATGCTTTAATCACAAAAGAACAAGAAGTACAGGATTTCGAAATCTATCCTTGAAACTAGTTGAATTAGTTTGATGTGGTGACAATACTTTTTGTTTTCCGAATGAATGCTTGAACAGTGCATATGTCTTTTGAATTTGTTGTTTTGAGAATGTTAAAAATTGTTGGCTCTTGAAAGAATGAGGAAAAAGAGAACTGTTATTGAGGATCTAAAAAAATCATCAGATTGATTCTTGAAGCAAGAAAAAGCAGTGAAAAAAAAATTTCGAAAAAAAAAAAGAGAAAAAAAAAGAAGAAAAAGAAAGAAATAAAGTTGTGATCCAAGGCAAAAAGAGTGTGCTTAAGAACCCTGGACACCTCTAATTGGGGACTCTAGCAAAGCTGAGTCACAATCTGAAAGGGTTCACCCAATTATGTGTCTGTGGCATGTATGTATCCGGTGGTAATACTGGAAGACAGAGTACTTTGGGCCACAGCCAAGACTCAATGAGTAGCTATGTTCAAGAATCATCATATTTAACTAGGAGAATCAATAACACTATCTGAGTTCTGAGTTCTTATAGATGCCAATCATTCTGAACTTCAAAGGATAGAGTGAGATGCCAAAACTGTTCGGAGGCAAAAAGCTACTAGTCCCGCTCATCTAATTGGAGCTAAGTTTCCTTGATATTTTGGAGTCTATAGTATATTCTCTTCTTTTTATCCTATTTTGATTTTCAGTTGCTTGGGGACAAGCAACAATTTAAGTTTGGTGTTGTGATGAGCGGATAATTTATACGCTTTTTGGCATTGTTTTTAGTATGATCTAGTTAGTTTTTAGTATATTTTTATTAGTTTTTAGTTAAAATTCACTTTTCTGGACTTTACTATGAGTTTGTATGTTTTTCTATGATTTCAGGTATTTTCTGGCTGAAATTGAGGGACCTGAGCAAAAATCTGATTCAGAGACTGAAAAGGACTGCAGATGCTGTTGGATTCTGACCTCCCTGCACTCGAAGTGGATTTTCTGGAGCTACAGAAGCCCAATTGGCGCGCTCTCAACGGCGTTGGAAAGTAGACATCCTGGGCTTTCCAGCAATATATGATAGTTCATGCTTTGCCCAAGATTTGATGGCCCAAACCGGCGTGGCAATTCGGCCTCAGAATTTCCAGCGTTTGACGCTGGAACTGGCATGAAACTTGGAGTTAAACGCCCAAACTGGCATAAAAGCTGGCGTTTAACTCCAGAAAAGGTCTCTACACGAAAATGCTTCATTGCTCAGCCCAAGCACACACTAAGTGGACCCAGAAGTGGATTTTTACGTCATTTACTCATTTCTGTATACCTTAGGTTACTAGTTTACTATTAATAGGATCTTTTGACATTGTATCAGTACCTCATGACACTTTACACGTTTCTTTGTGTACCTTCCACGACATGAGTCTCTAAACCCCATGGTTGGGGGTGAGGAGCTCTGCTGTGTCTTGATGGATTAATGCAATTACTACTGTTTCTCATTCAATCATGCTTGCTTCCATTCTAAGATATTACTTGTTCTTAAACCGGATGAATGTGATGATCCGTGACACTCATCATCATTCTCAACTATGAACGTGTGCCTGACAACCACCTCCGTTCTACCTTAGATTAAGTAGATATCTCTTGGATTCTTTAACCGGAATCTTCGTGGTATAAGCTAGAACTGATGGCGGCATTCAAGAGAATCCGGAAGGTCTAAACCTTGTCTGTGGTATTCTGAGTAGGATTCAATGATTGAATGACTGTGACGAGCTTCAAACTCCTGAAGGCGGGGCGTTAGTGACAGACGCAAAAGAATCACTGGATTCTATTCCGGCCTGATCGAGAACCGACAGATGGATAGCCGTGCCGTGACAGGGTGCGTTGAACATTTCCACTGAGAGGATGGGAGGTAGCCACTGACAACGGTGAAACCCTTGCATACAGCTTTCCATGGAAGGAGCCTTGCGTGCTTGAAGAAGAAGACAGTAGGAAAGCAGAGATTCAGAAGATGGAGCATCTCCAAAACCTCAACCTATTCTCCATTACTGCAAAACAAGTACTTATTTCATGTTCTTTTGCTTTTCACAATCAAACCTTGATAATTTCTGATATCCTGACTAAGATTTACAAGATAACCATAGCTTGCTTCAAGCCGACAATCTCCGTGGGATCGACCCTTGCTCACGCAAGGTATTACTTGGACGACCCAGTGCACTTGCTGGTTAGTTGTGCGGGATTGTAAAAGTGTGATTGCAATTTCGTGCACCAGGTATCACCGTTGTCAATGGCTACCTCCCATCCTCTTAGTGAAAAAGGATCACATGCTCTGTCACGGCACGGCTAATCATCTGTCGGTTCTCGATCATACTGGAATAGGATTCTTTGTCCTTTTGCGTCTGTCACTACGCCCAGCACTCACGAGTTTGAAGCTTGTCACAGTCATTCGATCATTGAATCCTACTCGGAATACCACAGACAAGGTTTAGACTTTCCGGATTCTCATGAATGCCACCATCAATTCTAGCTTATACCATGAAGACTTTGATTCCACGGAATGTGAAGCTCGGTTGTCCATGCATCGTGGGTCAACAATCCAAGAGATATGCGCCCGGTCTAATGTAGAACGGAGGTGGTTGTCAGGCATGCGTTCATAGGTGAGAATGATGATGAGTGTCACGGATCATCACATTCATCAAGTTGTAGTGCAACGAATATCTTGGAATAAGAACAAGTTGAATTGAATAGAAGAAAATAGTAATTGCATTAATACTTGAGGTACAGTAGAGCTCCACACCTTAATCTCTGGAGTGTAGAAACTCTACCGTTGAAAATACATAAGTAAAAGGTTCAGGCATGGCCGTGAGGCCAACCCCCCTAAAACGTGATCAATAGTCTCCTAAGATGAATAATGGAGTAAAACTGAGACCAAAGATGTGGTCAAAGACTGAATGGTCAAAAGACGAATAATACAATAGTAAAAAGTTCTATTTATACTAAACTAGTTACTAGGGTTTACAGAAGTAAGTCTAAGTGCAGAAATCCACTTCCGGGGCCCACTTTGGTGTGTGCTTGGGCTGAGCTTTAGCTATCCACGTGAAGAGGCTATTTCTGGAGTTGAACGCCAGGTTGTAACCTGTTTCTGGCGTTCAACTCTGGTTCGTGACGTTTTTCTGGCGTTTAACTCCAGACTGCAGCGTATAACTGGCGTTGAGCGCCAGTTTGCGTCATCAATTCTCGTACAAAGTATGGACTATTATATATTTCTGGAAAGCCCTGGATGTTTAATTTCCAACGCCGTTGGAAGCGCGCCATTTGGAGTTCTGTAGCTCCAGAAAATCTATTTCGAGTGCAGGAAGGTCAGAATCCATCAGCATCAGCAATCCTTTTTCAGCCTTTCTTTCAAAGTTTTGCTTAGGTCCTTCAATTTCAGCCAAAATTCACCTGAAATCACAGAAAAACACACAAACTCATAGTAAAGTCTAAAAATGTGAATTTAGCATAAAAACTAATAAAAACATCCCTAAAAGTAACTAGATCCTATAAAAACATACTAAAAACAATGCCAAAAAGCGTATAAATTATCCTCTCATCAGGGATTCCCTTACCACAGCACCCATTGTAAGAGGACCCGATTAAACACAACCATTTGAAATTATGTGTGATGCCTCCAATCATGTTGTGGGTGTCATGCTTGCACAGCGCGAGGGTAAACTCCTTTACATTGTTGCTTATTCTTCTAAGACATTGGATGCGGCGCAATCTAGTTACACCACTACGGAGAAAGAGCTTTTAGCGGTTATTCATGCATTAGACAGATTAAGATCATATTTTCTAGGCACGAAAATAGTGGTGTATACGGATCATGCGGCCTTAAAGTGCTTGTTGACAAAGAATGAATCGAAACCTAGACTCATTCGTTGGATCTTGCTCTTGCAAGAATCTGATGTTGAAATTAGGGATCGAAGTGGGTCATAAAACTTAGTTGCAGACCATCTAAGCTGCCTTGAAAATCTTAAATATAACCCATTTCCGATTGATGATTCGTTTCCTTTGGATGGTTTGCATGCTATTTCGAATAGCCTTCCTTGGTTTGCACCTATGGCGAATTACTTGGTTGCCAAGGTCTTCCCTCCTAATTTTTTAAAACATCAAAGAGACAAGTTGAGGAGTGATTCCAACTACTACATTTGGGATGACCCTCACTTGTGAAAACGGGGGGCGGATCAAGTGATTCGTAGATGTATTCCGGAGCTGGAATTCCAATCTATTCTTGAATTTTGTCATTTATCCGAGTGTGGTGGCCATTTTGGCCCCCAACGGATAGCTAAAAAAGTTTTAAATTGTGGATTCTGGTGGCCGACATTGTTCAAATATGCAAACCAATATTGTTTGTTATGTCATCAATGTCAGAAGTCAGGAAATGCATCCTAAAAAGATGAGATGCCTCAACAACCAATGCTTTTTTGTGAAATTTTTTATGTATGGGGCATAGACTTTATGGGACCATTTTCTAACTCAAGTGGATATCTTTACATTCTATTGGCGGTTGATTATGTATCAAAGTGGGTGGAAGCAATTTTTACCCGCCTTGATGATGCTAATACTGTGGTTTCTTTCATTAGAAACAATATTGTATGTCATTTTGGGTCGCCACGAGCAATCGTGAGTGACCAAGGTACTCACTTTTGCAACAAGAAGATGGAAGCATTATAAGACTCCGTTAGGGATGAGCCCCTTTCGGATTGTCTGTGGGAAGGCGTGTCACCTCCCAATTGAGATTGAACATAAGGCCTATTGGGCGGTTAAGCAATGCAACATGGACTTCACGAAGGCAGGCATAGCAAGGAAGTTGCAATAAGAAGAACTTGAATGTCTTAGGATACAAGCCTATGAGAATGCAAGGATCTATAAGGAGAAGACTAAGGCATTTCATGATCACCATATCCGAAAGAAGGATTTCCAAGAGGGTGTTGAGGTTCTTCAATACAATTCAAGACTTAGGTTCATGTCCGGAAAGCTCCGTTCAAGGTGGGATGGCCCTTTTAAAGTGAAAGAAGTGAAGCCCTACAGAGTGGTTGAGCTATTCCACCCTCAAAGTGGAGCAACATTCAAAATGAACGGCCATAGGGTGAAAAAGTATCATGGTTAAAAGTCACCAAAGGAATTGAAGGTGTATCTTCTTGAGGATGCACCCAGAGGAGAAGGATTTTGAGCTTATGTTAATCCCCTTTGTTCTTAAATTTAGCACATTACTAGCCTTAATCCGAAAAACAATAAATGTACTTCATTTGTATCTTTGATTAGTTTAGGCTAGTGGGAGTGTATATCATTTTAGTATAGAAAAGCTTGGGAATATTAGGTGAGGTAAAAGTGAATTTTTTTGTATTTTTAAAGATCTTGAGGATTGGGAACATTAATTGGGCGATTTGGACATCTTATGAGTCTTGTTGAAAAATTTTTTTTGAAAAGAATTTGGGTACATATCCATACATTTATTACATAAACCATATGCATTAGTGTCTTGTATAGATAGAAAGAAAAAGGGGACAAAATATCCCCAACAAAAAAAAAACAAAAAATGAATGAAGGAAAAAAAAGAGAGAAAAAGAAAGAAAGCAATAAAAGAGAACAAAGTGCCCCCAAAGTAAAATGGTAATGACAATGCATATGGGTTGTACTTAAAAGGAGGATGCACGAGTATGTAAGAAAGGGTAAATAATGGGTAGTTAGGCTTTACATTGTAGTTATAGGAATTGTCTTAGGTTAGGTGGGAGGTTTAGGTTAATCAAAGATTCAAATTCTAGTCCACTTAACCAAATACAACCCTACCTTAACCCTAACCCCATTACAACCCTTGAAAAGACCTCTTGTTATGTGTATTTATGCATTGAACATATGTTGATTAGTAGAAGAAGAACAAGCCTTGGAAAGCAATATTAGATGAGAATTGAGAGAATCAACCCTCAAACACATGAGTGACGAGAGTGCATATACACTTTCGGTAAGGGTTCGATGCTCGATATCATGTTCTCCCCTTTCACAAGCTTTTATCTTGCAAGTTCACTCATACTTTATTTTGGAGTTTAGATTAGTGGAGTTTATTCATCATAACACTATTTTTAGCCCTATGTGTTCACATATGCTCTTGGGAGATTGATTTACTTTAACCAAATGGGTAAAAGCATTTGCATTAGTTGCATCCATGTAGGTAAATTGCATTTCATAATTCTTATTCTCCTATGTTCTTTGGTCTTTTAATTCTTAGCATGAGGACATGCTTAGTTTAAGTGTGGGGAATTTTGATAAACCCCAATTTTAGGGTTTATCTTGTGTAAAATTGGTGGATTTTATCAACATTTTTCACACTTATTCATATAAATTGCATGTTTCTGTGATTCCTTCCTAATTGTTCTTCATAGTTTAAAACATGCTTATTTAACCTTAAAAATGCTAAATTTTAATCATCTTCTATTACCATTCGATGCCGTGATGTGTTTATTAAGTGGATTCAGGATCTATAGGGTAAGAATGGCTTAGAAGATGGAAAGGAAGTATGCAAAAGTGGAAAGAACATAAAGAATATAGCTTTAGAGAAGTTGGTACTGACGCACACACGTGAATGACACGTACATGTGGCATAGTGCAACATTGGCTGACACGCACGCTTGACTGACGCGTACGCATGGCCGGTGGAGCTCTTATGACGC
Organism: Arachis stenosperma; assembly: GCF_014773155.1. Taxonomy (NCBI): domain Eukaryota; kingdom Viridiplantae; phylum Streptophyta; class Magnoliopsida; order Fabales; family Fabaceae; genus Arachis; species Arachis stenosperma. The sequence continues at coordinate 34,602,605 of NC_080386.1, read as the reverse complement.
GCACGTGTGGCCGACGCGCACGCGTGACGCCCAGCACATGACTCATTAATGGAAAACGTGGCTGGTGATTTCTAAGAAACTCCAGGCCCAAATCCAACTTGATTCTGAATGGAAAAGACCCAAGAATTGATGGGAGAAGGGGGGAATCAATCATACACAACCTACACATAATTTTAGCTAGTTTTTGGTTCTTGTTTCTTAAAGAGATAAACTCTTACTTCTCTCTAGGTTTTAGTTTGTTTTGATCTTCCTTTGTTGAATTTCTGAATTGGGTCTTGTTAATTCTTGTTTCAATTACTTAACCTTAGTTCTCTAGTCATAATTTTGTTCAGATCTTGTGTTGGAATTGTGTTTTCTTGTTATTTTCCCTTTTCTTCTGATTTTATGAACTTTGTTGATTTTAAATTTCTATTAGTGCACTAATGTTTATAGTGTTACTTGAGTTGCTTTCTGTTGATAGTTGTTAGTGGGTAATTGTAATTTCTGGTTAATTTTGCAATTTAAATATGTCTTTAGTTAGTGCCTACCATGTGTTTGACGAAATATTTCCTTTGATTATGGAGTAGTTTTCTATACCCTTGGCCTAGGCTAAGGGAATTGGGTGACCTTGAGTCATTGGGTCTAATTGAATTGGTAATTTAAGAACCCTTGTTGGTCAAATTGATACCCATTGACACTAATCTACTACTAAGCCAATTGGTAGTTAGATTAGGACTTATGAGTTGAAGTTAATCAAGCCTATTTGACATACTTCACTTGTAGAAGTAGACTTGATGGGCTTGGTTCCTCATAATTGTTAATATATGGTTATTAGACAAGAATGGTGATCCCAATTTCTATGCCTTGGCGAAAGTTCTTCGTTATTTTCCTCTAATTCCACGGTTGCAGAGATTATTCATGTCTAGCAAGACGGCCATGGACATGTTGTGGCACAAGAGCGGAACCAACTCTGACGGTTACTTGAGGCTTCCCAGGGACGGCGAGGGTTGGAAATCATTTGACAGGAGATACACTGACTTCTCTGGCGATCCGCGCAATGTTCGCCTAGCCTGGCCAGTGATGGCTTTAACCCTTATGGAAACCTCAGTTCAAAGTACTCAATATGGCCAGTGATTCTTATTCTGTACAACCTACCCCCATGGATTTGCATGAAACAAACTAACTTCATTCTTTCTATGATTATTCCCAGTCCTAAAATGCCTGGTAATGACATAGATGTCTACTTACAACCCCTGATCGATGAGCTCAAGCAGCTGTGGGCCGGTGTCGATACGTACGACGCCAGTGAGAAGAAAACATTCAAGATGCGAGCTGCACTGATGTGGACTATCAGCGATTTTCCTGGCTTGGGTAATTTATCTGGCTGGAATACTTACGGCGGGAGAGCTTGCCCCACGTGCAATTTGGACGCCGAGACTAGGCGACTCACCTTCAATCAGAAATGGTGTTATATGGGTCATCGTTGCTTTTTGAATCGCGATCACAGATATAGACAGGATCAGGGTAGATTTGATGGCAAGGTAGAGGATAGATCCCCACCTACCAAATTGACTGGTAGGGATGTCCTAAGACAATTGGAGGGTGTTCCCGTTTCACAGGGCAAAGTGCAAGCGGTAGGCGGTAAAAGAAGGCGCGGACAGCAGACCGTGGTCCAAGACGAGTCTCCCTGGAAAAAGAGGAGTGTATTCTTTGATCGGCCGTACTGGGAGAACAACGAATTACGTCACAACCTTGACGTGATGCACATAGAGAAGAATGTATGCGACAACATTGTTTTCACCATGTTGAAAGAAAGTGGTAAGTCCAAAGACCACCTAAAAGCCCGAAAAGATCTCCAGTTGATGGGCATCCGGCAGGATATGTGGCCAATTGAAGGTGGAAAGTATCCTGCTGCAATCTTTACCATGCGGAATCCAGAGAAGGATGTCTTTCTTAGGACAATCAAGAATGTGGTCTTTCCAGACGGGTACTCTAGCAACATCTCTCGCTGTGTTGATTTAAAACAGCGCAAGTTATTCGGCTTGAAGAGTCATGACTGTCATATCCTAATGGAACATCTACTGCCAATTGAGTCAAAACACGTTTTGCCCAACCCAGTGTCCGCCGTCGTGGCTAAGTTATCAGCCTTTTTCCGACTAATATGCAGTAAATCCATAGATCCTCAACAACTTCCTCTCCTTCAGGATCGTGTGGTCCATACTCTGTGCCACATGGAGATGATTTTTCCACCTTCCTTCTTCACAGTTATGGTTCATCTAACGGTGCATTTGGTCGAGGAGGTACGTATTGGTGGCCCAGTGCATTACCGGTGGATGTACCCAATTGAGAGGTAAAGACCTACTTAAGCTTTCTCGACCTCTATAACTAGTATAGTTGTCACCTATTAAGTTATGTTATTTACCCGAAGGTACCTATGTCATCTCAAGCAGTACGTGCGTAATAGGGCACAACCGGAAGGATCGATTGCAGAGGGCTACTTATCTGAGGAGATTCTCACGTTCTGTTCAAGATACTTAGATAATGTCGAGACTAGGATCAACCGACCGACACGCGTTGACGACCGGCCGAGCGATGCTCCAGAGAGCGAGATTGCCAACATGTTCCCAGAGGTTGGAAAGTCGGTCGGGGCAGCTTCATTTTTTACTCTAACAGCAACCGAACAGCTTCAAGTACATCATTATGTACTGGTGAATTGCAGTGCTGTAGAGAAATTCTTAGAGTAAGTACAAAAACCTAAGTTCTTTTAATTATACACTGAGCAAATTTGGGTATTGGTAGAAATGAACTTGAACATACTTTGTCAATGCACAGTGAGTACAGAGCCTTCACAAAGAGAAAACTGCGAGGTAAAACAAGGTCTCAGTCTCAAATAGATAGTGTTGTGCACAGAGGATTTTCGAACTGGTTCAAGCATAAGGTAATCTATAATATCTCAGGATCCTACAACCCTTTGATGCCTTCTTGTCTCTAATGGAGCAATATCAGGTCCCATTTGGAAGCACGAATCATTCGAACGAGTTACAGTGGCTCGCCTGTGGTCTCCTTGCTCAGGCCAGACGCTATCAGGCTTACAACGTCAATGGATTTAAATTCAGGACCATGTCGAGGGAGGAAGGGATGAAAACAAAGAATAGCAGGGTCTATGTCACTTCGGATACTAGAAGTTATGCAAGTAAACGGGATTCCAATGTTGCTGTTGGCAGTGTCTCGTATTACGGGAGATTAGTAGACATCATCGAGCTAAATTACAGCGGTAAATTCACTATCGTATTGTTCAAGTGCCTTTGGGCGGACACTACGTCGGGCAGAGGCATCCGGCAAGACATTTTGGGCCACACCTGTGTCGATTTTGCCAATCCGATCCACACCGGTGATCGAGAAGACAATGAGCCGTATATCTTGGCATCTGAGGCGCGTCTTTTGTTCTACGTGGAGGATGAGGTGGAGAACGGATGGAATGTAGTGGTCCATGTGAAGCCAAGAGATTTGTTTGACATGGGCGAAGATTATGAACATTGTGAGGTCGACCTTCATCCACAGTCCTATATGAGTAGCCTCCGTGAATTTGATGTCGAAGGCCTACGGTTGACGAGAGATGGCAATTTATAGGAGTCCACTAACGAAAGGGTTGAAGATTGTGATAAGGCAGCCGATTCCTAAAATATTAGGTTATATTTCTGTAGGATTGTATTTTAGTCATATCGTTAGAAAATTGGTTGAGTTGCTTGATACTTCTTAGATTTCTTAAAATATAGACTCTCATATAAAGCTCTTTTATTTAATCGAAACTTCACAATGCTATAACCTCTTCGCCAAGTCTTTCTACAATCACATTTTTATACTGTCCTTGGACATTCTATCTATCCCCTTTTACTTTCAGGGAAATTGGAGAGCAGAGACTTCTTTCTCATAACCAGAAGCCATTGGTTCGCAGAGAAGATGATAGAAGCGTCTTCTTTCTCTTCGTTGGAGGTCGCAACGACATTTGCATGGCAATTGTGGTTCAAAGAGTCCCGTATACAATCATGGTTGGATGCCTTCTCTGGACACAGTCACCTTTATCGAGCCATTCGTTATGCCCCGGGTTCAATGATGAGGGTTTGTGTGCTGCTGCCCAATTTTATTTTGTAAATCCTTTTCTTATATGTGAATGAAACCATATTCACATGGTTATGTTTACATTCTAGGAATTGCTTCATTGGGACCGAAAGTACCGGGCTAAATTTGGGTTTGAGTTTATACCAAGTACAGAGACGTGGGAGTCACAGAAAATACTTGACGAGGTGAAAGTATAATAGTAGTGTTCAATCTTAGTTATTTATCTAACGTAAATAATAGCTCTCTATCTAGATATATAAACCATATTATTTGCTTTCTAAGATATTAAATTTAGTTCATTAAGCCGAATCACTTTTGTGGCTGCGGAGTTTAATTGTATTTTGTATAGCAAGATAGGCATGATGGGATATGTGGTATAGTAGAGATTTAATAGCATATAATAGAGACTCTTTTTTCGTTCTGAAGCATATAATATTGACCCTTTTGTGGTTTCTCAATAAGCTGAATTATGGGATTACTTAGCCGTATTATCATTATCCTGTTTACTAGTAATCTCTCTTATAAAGTACAAATGGCTGAGTCTTTTAGATTGGATCGAATGCAATTAACGTATGTACATATATATATATATATATATATATATATATCATTAACGGATATTGCTGAAGGTGGTATGTCCTTTAATTTTACTTGGTAAACTGCACTGTGTGCATGAGGCAAATTAATATAATTCTGACTAGAGTGGGAGCGACCCCAAGGATTCCTTATTTTGCTGCTGTTGCGTGTGTACTCTTTCTTAGAAACCATAGTCTTTTTGCGATCTAATCTGTTTGCTATATAAAAAAAATGTATAGTAATAAACTATTTGCAAAAATGTATAGTAATAAACTAGCAAAATGTATACTGATCTGTATAGTATTCATCTTTTTAGGTTCGGAATGAGGTGAATAATTATATATATATATATATATATATATATATATCATATGTTGTAAGGGATTATTTTGGCAAAAAGTGTTTCAATGAGTTATTTTTGGTGGTGTGTTGTGCAGGTACGCTATGAAAATACTCTTGTAGTTGAACTGGGTATTGCTGCACGAGAAGAATTCAAACTCATAGAACATGGACTTGAACGACTATGGGAAAGTACGATTATCAACTCATTGGCTGTTGAATTGATATAATTATGTTCATACACTGATTCCTGATATTCTATGCCTATATTTGGCTGTGATGTACCTGTCAGGGTTATCTCGAACCCAGATTCAGGAGGCATCCGAAGAAACGGGGGAGGTGGTACCGGATTCAGTGGAGAAAGAGGCCGTTGTCTCCTCCAAAAGCTCTGAAGAGGCTGATTCTGCTGGACAAAACGCCTCGATGCTGTCATATGACCTCAATAAAACACCGGACGAGAATGAATATCCATATAGTTGAATGTCGCCTGATAAGAAGAATGCGTGGCACCTAGCTATGTGGGCGACACGATACCTGAACCCTTGAGGATATTGAAATAGTATAATTGAACTTTTTGGTTTTAGATTTATAGGATGTCCAAGACTTGTGTTTTGCAGTTGTCGTGACTTTATAACTCTTCATATTTCTGTTCAGGATTTTTTTTTAGGTGAATGCTGTTAGAGATTGTTAGTATGCACGTTGAATGTCCTTGTTCTACTATTTTAACTATTTTTGCAGTTTTTTATCTTAACTACTTCAAGATGCTGATTAATATTAATATTTTGGGACAATGAGTGACTTATTTGGCTATGATTCCTGCTCTGTTCCTACTATGAAGCATCAACAGAATCTGAACTTAATAATGAAAATTGCAAGCCTCTAACATTATATTAAATTTATTTGTTTGCCTTTTTTGACGAAGTTCTTAAAAGCCCTGTTGATGGCAGGAGCAATTTTGGTTTGTTTCACCCAACAGATATCCAAAGTAACTTTAGTTTTTATCACAATTTCTAATTGAATGTAAGAAAATATATACATAATAAATTAGTGGAAATTTTATTTTTTTAATATTAAAATCAAAATATATTAAGCGAATTATTTAATTTTATTTTTTTTTACCAAAGATAGGAAACACGAACCCGCAACCTCTTAATTGAGTATAGAAAGATTATGCCATTTGAGCTTTAACTCATTGGCATGTAAATTATCTATTAATATGAACCTATCTTGGATTTCATATTTATTAGTTTATTTTAAATACATATATTAAAAGTATTAGAGTTAAACAAATTTATATTATTTATGCTATGTGAATTATATCTTTTATAATTTGGATGAAAATTAGAATTTTATGAAAAAAACTTAAATATAAATTCTTTTTATAAAATTTGATTTTTAATATGATACTTTTAACCTTTTGTTTTCGATCCCCTCTTTTTAAGATTTTTATTTCTGCAATTGATTATTATTATTGTTGTTGTTGTTGTTGTTGTTGTCGTCGTTGTTGTTGTTGTTGTTCTCTTTTCTAAATTATAGAGTCAGTTATAAATTTATATTGCAATCAAATTTTCAGTGTTTATTAGATTCCTATTGATATAATCATTCCCGCCTTTCAATTTATATTTTATTTGGCAATTTTTCCAAATTTTAAATAATAGTGGATTTGTTTCCACTTTCCACCCAATTTCAAAACCCCCATCTGCTGCGCCTTACCCCTCCTCCTCACTCCTTATGCACTTTATAACCCACCCAGCCCTAGCTCACTAATCTGGCCTGTGATCATTGTTGCCGAGGGGAAATTGCTCATCCGTATCCTCGAGTTTCAGGTTTGAGAATCTGCTGATCACGTCGCTCTCTATTATTTTGGCAGTCGTGGGTTGGGGTTTGCTGTTAGGCCCGCACTCTCTGTTCTGGTAACGATCCCTATTTCTTCCAATGTACATTTGTGTTGTAATGATCATATGTGATTGCAGCAGGTGTTCTGGAGGGAATTGAATGGATATGTATGTGGTATAATCTTTCACCATGAGACACATTCTCATATAGCGTATAGCATTTTCCATCATAAAATTCTTCAAGTAACTAACCATTATTATTATTATTGTTATTATTATTATTATTATTATTCCTTGCTGATGATAATCTCTGTCTTAAGAGTATCTATATCTATATCTATGTATATGTTTATCACCTTGCCATTTGGCATTCTAATATGCAATTAGCTTTTTATGTTTTCTAAATTTGCTTTCACTCATAATCATGGGTATATATGTTAGTCAAATTACAAATACTTGGACCAGGTTAATAGTTAGATATACATTATTAGTCATGTTCATTCCACTTTCCCCACTCCTCAAGTCTTCCAATAATATAGTTCAAATTAAACCTATATAGCTGGCTAGTTGAAACCGCCTTTTAGTTTTATTTGACTAATATTATTCTTGAAGTTCGATTGTTTGATACATGTTTCATGTTTTTGTTAAGAAGTTTGTCTCAGGTGCAGTCTCTTATACTAAATACAATTAAAAAAAATGTCTAAAATAATTTTCTCATAATACTTTATTTAAGAAAAAATATTGGGACTTGATGAACATTTTGCCATTCTTTACATTTTTTAAAAAACATTGGTATTTTTTTAACATTTTTGTGTTGCATATATAGCTATATCTTTCTTTCAACCAAAAAAATTACACTCATGTTTAACGATACTACACCTCTCTTTAATGTCATAGAGAGAATCATAGCTTTTATACACAAATTTTAATTTCCACAAGGTAGAGTACTTATTTAGTCTTTTAATGTTAGATTAAATACTTATTTAGTCTATCTTTAATTTGATCTCAAAGGTGGGATAAGTCCCTCATTGCCGAAAGTCTTGAAGCATTTTTTCCTCTGTGTCTAACTAGAATAAAAAGTGCTAATAAATATCAAAAATGGAAACAAAAGGTGCAGCAATCATGGCAAAGGACTTCAGAATTTTTATTCGATACATAAAAATTGAATTATAAGACACAGCTATAGTTTGAACATCTTCTTTTCTGTTGCGACACGAAATTCCACACATTGAAGACACTAGCTATATCAGTTTGGTTGCAGGTATTGGGTGTAAGCACAATATAATCCTGTCCGTTGTGCTTTTGTTTACTAGGCTTTATATTTTGTTTATTTTGGTTTCACTTGGTGTTATTACTTCTTCTTGCCCTTAAAAGTTCATGTTTAGCTTTTGTAATGATGAATCTCGCATATAAAGAACAATTTGATTATTTTAGCTTATAACCATGTCTTGTGCTGAGTAACTCAAGTGCATTGTATACAAGTAAATTTTTTTGGGTTCTAGTATATAATAACAAAAATTACCCGCATTATGTGTTGTTGGAGTTAATGTGATTATTTTTTGCCTGTCTCATGTTATTATGAATTTAAGATGGCTAGGAAAGGCCGATTTTCAAAAAAAGCTAGATCAGGACCAGCATGCCAGCAGTCTCAGAAGGCACCGGCACCGGCCCCGTCTCTGACTTCGGCTCTCCACCAGGATGACTCTGAAATTCCCCCAGCAAGCTGTGGTAGTGTCCAAACAACCGTACGCCCATTCCGTCCACTGCTTAGTGAACCAAGGCCTGCTCCACAGACGCGCACTTATAGCAGTCAAAACTCAGAGTCGGGACATATAGACTTGGATGCCAATGCTCATGAGGTGGATTCTATTGATCAAGAAGTTGATGACCGCTTTGTTGCTTCTAGAGCTCAGAGTCGCAAAGGACGGAAGACCACAGAGTATTGGACGGTTAAGACCATCGGTAACTATCTATTAGATTTAATCTGCTCAATTTACGCAAGAGTATGTGTTATTTATTTTTCTTCGTGCAAACGGTCTACAACGGAGACATAATTATTCATGTTTATAATTGGCTTGTAGATTCCGATGGCAGAATCAAGCCGGCTAAAGTGAGTGTGAGGGAGGCTATGGAACGGCCCAATGGTAGAAGGATCATGCTTAGGTTCAACAATGAAAAGCAACCAGCTGGAGACGAAGCTGGATTGTTGAGTGGCGTTCTTGGTATGCTGGGGTCTGACTATGGCAAATTTCCTATCTGTGAGAAAAGTTGGCGTCACGTTACCACTAAAGACAAAGTCTATGATGAATGTGTCAAGGTAAGAGTTTATATCCGATCCAAGTTAGATCTGCTTATTCTCTATCAGAAATGATTTTTTTAGGAATAGTAATTTATTCTTTAGTTATAAATAACCTAATTATCATACAATGTGTTTGTATATGAAGTGTTCATGAATGCACCGATTTAATTCACAAACTTGTGTGTACTCTTAAGATATGAGTTGGCATTTTTTCTTTTTAACATGTTGGCTTATGGATTGCTGTTAATGACATTATACAAATTTCGGTCCTTTGTGCGTTTTTAAATTAGTATTATATTTCAGCCAATAAACTTCTGTTACTCCATTTTTTTGGGTTCACGTCAATTGGTGCAGCTTCTTCGATTTATTCTTTATTGCTAAAAGATGTGTTTGTAATGGATGGCTACCTTTGACCAGCTCCTTGACCAGGTAGTATTCCAGCAAATATTTTTAACGAATCGTGTTATTTATGCAGCAAATCTTTCACGTTGATGAGGATAGTGAAGGAATAATAAAAAAATATTTTGAAAAGTATGGGCAAGTCCTGGAAAGATACAAGGCTGAGATTGTATGATGATTACTACGAGCCAACTTTGTCGACTGAAGAAAATATCGAGAACCGTCTGCCAGGAATTGATCAGGACCACTGGAGATGGTACCTTGATTATCGTGCCAAACTTGAGACGAAGGTAAAAATGTTATTTATATTAGAATAATATAGTACAATCACCTTTGCATTGTGTCTTTTATAAAATAGTTTCTAATCCAAGTTTATCTCTAATGGTTTAACAGGAGAAGTGCAAGAAAAATGCGGAAAATCGATCAAAACAGCTGTATACCCACACTGGCGGGTCGAAAAGCCTGGCTCGGCAGAGGGAAGAAGAGGTAGTGTACTTTTTTATTCACTCTATGATTTTGTACTGCTCTGCTTAATTCAATCCTTGGACTATCTTTGTGTCATACATTCTCCCTGATTGCGTGGATTTTGGTGATGGATTGAACTTTGTTATTTCAGTCAGAACAAGAAGGAAGGATAATCGGAAAAGGAGAGTTGTGGATCAAGGTTCACAAAAGAAGGGATGGCTCTTATATTAATGATGAGGCAAGAGAAATTTCTGTAAGTATAACTTCATATGATTAGTCATCAAAATTTTATATCTAGTGCATCCATGGTTCATTGCTGCTTTTTGGTTGCCAATTCCTTGTGTGCTGGGCGCTAAGTAAGTTGTGGGTTTCTTTTCTTTCAATGTCTACAAATAAAGTTGTTACATGTGAAGGATTCAATTAATTTACAAAATATCTGTATGACCGAAAAGGTTCTTTATTTGGGCAGAAATTTGGTTAATTGCTTTATGAATAATGATGTTTTAACAGCTCTAATTAGTTGTTTCAATATAAATATGTAAGATATGATTAGGAGCAATTAGTCAAAATTACAAGAATACTAGTATCGATTTATTTCTTTGCCCATTTTATTTGTTTATTTATTTATGTATTTATACATTTACTTAAATGAGCAATATTCTGAGAGCATGTAATAGGTATTAAGTTTAGTAGAAGTTATAATATAGCGAGAACAGTAGAATTTTGTAATCCAAGTTTAGTAATAGAGTAAGAACAGTAAAAGTCTTAGAATCCAGGGAGTTCTAAATATTTAAAACGATAGCGTACTTGAGTGTCTTGTGGTTGCTCATATTGATTTTGTGACATAACTGGAATCCAATCCCTATGCATGCTTATGCTTATCGTGTGCCTCAGATATAAACTCAATTTAAGTTTTAATTAAGTTGAATGTACTTGAATTTATTCCATATTGTTGTTTTATGTCTGTAGGAAAGACTTCTGGAGATTGAGCAACATGATGAGTCCTCAGGGAGTTGTCCCAAAATGATTCCATTGCTCAGGTATTCGGAAGAGAGAAACCGGGTAGAGTGCGTGGAGTGGGTTTTGGACCAACTCCTAGTCAACTCTTTGGTACAAATTTGCAACCGTTAGTAAACAGAGTCCAAGTAGAGGAGACGCAAAGGAAGCTGAATGAACTACAGACAGAATTAGAAGCCGAGAAGTTGAAAAGGAAGGCGATGGAAGATGAAGCAGCAGCAGACAAGAAAAGGATAAAGGTAATGGAGAATGCTTTGATTTATCTATTTCAACGGCAGGGTGAGGAGCTTCCACCAGAGATTGCTGCAGGGATGCGTTCAATGGAATGATACAGTAGAAAATAGAACTTTAGGATTGACATTATTTTGGATTGATGCATACTTTTTTTAGGTAGACTACACAACTCTTATCAAGAGATTCTATTTTGTTGATATTTTGATAAATATATTTTGGTTTGTGGATATTTTTTCTGGTTTTGTTACAAGTTTAGATTCTATCCATGAATATAATCACTCCTATTTTAATTAGAAATCCAAGGAACAAAACTTGATAATATTTAACAAAATTTTCTGTGATTTATTTTATAAAAACCCAATATCTGCGTTTCTTTTTTTTTTAAATTTTATTTTTAACTTGGCAGCGGTTTTAAACCGCCAAAAAGTCTAAAAAAATTAGCACACTCTATTTAGGAGATTGCGGCGGGTCGCAACTGCCTGTAAATATGTAGACAACCAGTGCTATACTGCGGCGGTTTTAACAGTGCCGCAAAATTCATTCCAAATTACAAAAACTGAGTTGATTCGCGGCGGTTTTAGAACCGCTGATAAACAAAAATGCCAACCGTATCAAACAGATTTTGCGGCGGTTTTTTAAACACCTGCTGCGAAATACGTATTTAGCAGCGGTTATACCAGCGGTTGCTGGAAACTGCCGCTGAACTCACTCCCAGCGCTCATAACCAGGGCGGTCTCCTTACCCGCCGGTGAACTATTTTGCGGCGGTTTAAAACCGCCGCTGAAGGGAGAAAAAAGCGCCGCTAAATTCCACCTCTGCTGTAGTGATCCGCGCGGACGCGTGGACGACACCTCCGCGTCACTTGCCCGCGACCTGAACGTAACAGAAATCGCAGGGGGCGATTTCTGGGCTGTTTTTGACCCAGTTTTCAGCCCAGAACACACAGATTAGAGGCTATAAAGTGGAGGAACGTATCCATTCATAATCATGCTCTCATAATACTTAATTTTAGGAGTAGATGTAGTTTTTAGGGAGAGAGGTTCTCTCCTCTCTCTTAGGATTAGGATTTCAACTTTATTATTTTAACTTACAACTTCAATCACAGTTTCAATGTTCTTTTATTTATTTTTCCAATTTAATTTATGAACTTCTCCATGTTACATTTGATTTTCTATTTAATATATCTTGAGGTATTTCAGACTTATGATTGCTTTCTTTAATTTATTAATGTTCTTGATTTATCCAAATTATTTTCATTCAAAGTAGGATTTCTCCCCTTTTGGCTTTGGTTGATTAATTGGTGACTCTTGAGTTATCAAACTCATTGTTGATTGAAAATTGGAATTCTTCAAGAATTAATTCGAGATCCAATAACTCTAACTTTTCCCAAGGAAAGACTGGGACCTGAGGATTCGAATTAATTCATCCACTTAACTTACCTTCATAGTTAGAGGTTAACAAAGTGGGAGAAAAATCCAATTCTCATCACAATTGATAAGGATAACTAGGATAGGACTTCCGAATTTTCATACTTTGCCAAGAGTTTATTTTACAGTTATTATTATTTTATTTTACTTGTCATTCAACATACTTTTTACCTTAATCCAAAACCCCAAAACATACCTTTGCATAACCAATAATAATAACACCTCCCTACAATTCCTTGAGAAGACCACTACTTGGTTATCAATTTCAAAGGGGTTTGTTACTTGTGACAACCAAAACTTTGTAAGAAAGGTTGATTGCTTGGTTTAGTAACTATACTTACAACGAGAGTTTACTATAACTTCTAAACCATCAATCTTTAGTTCTTCAAAATGGCGCCGTTGCCGGGGAATTGCAAACGTGTGCCTTATTATTGGTTATTGTAAATATTTTTCAAAATATATATATATTTCTTTTGCTTGTTTATTTATTTTTGTTTTTTAATTTTATTTGTTACTATGAACTCTCACCCCTTTGGCTATGACTCTGGTTATAATTATGTTGCAGGAAGAGGAGATTATGATGACAACAGGCATCAAGGTTGGAATAATCAAAGATGGGAGGAGCCACAAGGATTTGATCAACCCTCATGGCAACAACCACCTCCAATGGACTATCAACAACCACCACCATATGCCTATGAGCCCTCTCCTCAACATGACTTTGGACCACCATACTCACAAGCCCCTTTCCGCCATTCACCTCCATATGACCCTAACCCTCAACCACCATACCAACCACCTTATGAGCTATATGAACCATATATAGAACCACCCCAATTCCAACCCAATTACTCCCAAGAACCACCACTTCAATATTCACCATCTCCATATCCATCAATCCAAGAGCACTATGATCCTACTTATGACAGCCGAGCGCATCAAGAGTCAAAGGATCGTTTCAAGGAAACAGTGGATTGATTTCAGGCAACCATTCGTCAATTGGAGCAAGCGATAAATCAATTAGCTTCCCGACGTTCGGACACTCAAGGAACCCCCATGGCTTCATGTGGACAATCTAATGAAGAACGTAACATGAAGGAGATACTAGAAACTCCAATAAACAGTACGGAGCATGACTTTGTACTGGAACAAGTGGAGGAAGCTGGAATTATTGAAGAAGAAGAAGTGGTTGAAGACTTAGGAGATGCAGAACCTCCATGGGAAAGTCCAGTCATAGAACCCCCTTCCAAGACGTTTGAAATTGATGCTGATGAGGGTGTACAACCTCCAAGGCATATCATAGTTGAAGACTTGGAAGAGGTTGATCAAGAAATGGAGATTCAAGAAGAAGAAGCACAACCTCCCATGCCCTTGGAAAGCAATGAAGAGGAGATTGAATTGGAAAAAAGCTACCAAGAGGAAGAGGTTGAAATTGAAGAAGCTTGCAAAGAGGTGGTAGTTATCAGAGAAGAGCACAAGGGAGTGGAGCTTGCAATTTCATTAAAAATACCTCCCCCTAAGTTGCCATCATCCTTCACAACATCAAGTGGGCAAAATTCATATCCCTTAGCTTTCTAATTCTACTTGAATATGAGCTACTGGAGACGGATGGTCAACTTAGAGCTCTTTGTGGCATTAAGAGTAAGAGGAAGATGGCCAGTGGTAAGAATTGCCCTGCAAGGTTCATTATGGTTGGAAGCTTTAAGTTTAAACGCAAAGGTTGGTATAAACTCAACTGAATGGGTCTAGGAAGTTGTTTGGCTGCTTTTGTAAGAATTCAGATTGCTTATCACCGGGTTGGAACAAAGATGGTCAACAAGAAGACGGGTGCAAGAGCAAGATTTGGGACCCCGGAATTCAGTCTAGAAATCAACACTCTTGGGGCCTTGTCACTTGCTTTAACCTGCTGGAAGGCTTTCTGCGCCTAGTTTGGGACCCCGGAGGTTACTGGAAGTACAAACATTGGTGGAAATTTCTGGATGAATTCAAGCACAAGCCACCATAACAGGGAGCTCACCAAATGTCCAACTTAAGGACTTTAACTAAAAGTGCTTGGTGGGAGACAACCCACCATGGTATGATCGTTCTTTTTCAATTTATTTTGTGTTGTTTATTTTTATTTTATTTTATTTTCATTGAACCTGAAAGTTTTTATAGCATATACATTAGCAATGCATATTGCATACTACATAATCGCATAAAAAAATAGGGAAAACACGCACGCGACGCGGCAGCGTTGCTGACGTGTCCGTGTCACTAGTGCGTAGGAAAGAAAAGAAATCGAACAGAAAGTCACGCGAGAGCGTGGCTGGAGGCGCGCCTGTAGCATAATTTGATCCCACGCGACCGCGTCATGTGGAACTTTGGCCTCCCACGCGACCGCGTCACCCACGCGGCCGCGTGCCATGAAAATCGACGTGAAAAGGGTGCATAGCCGAAAGTTATGCTGAAGTGGTGCAGAACTGGTGCTGAAAGCACAACCTTACCATACGGACGCATGGCTCACGCGTCCGCGTCATATCCCCATATTGGCCACTCACGCGATCGCGTCGACTATGCGATCGCGTCACCCTAAGATTTGGCTAAATGAGTTTCAAACAGAGAGTTGCGCGAATGCGAGGCTACACTCGCGCCAATCGCACAAATCAGGCCACGCGTCCGCGTGCCCCACGCATCCGCGTCGCCTGAACTTATTGCGCACCATGCGGCCGCGTCACCCACGTGACCACGTCGCCAGCATCGCACAACCTATCCAGATTAGTGCCAATTTTCTTATCTTTTCTTCTCTAATCCTAATTTTTCTATCTTTTCTTATTCTTTCTTCGTCCTTTTCTTACTTTCTTCTTCTTCATCCCTCTTCACTTCCATTCTATTTCATTTAATTTATTTACATATTTTCATTCATTGCATTTTAAATTTGTGCATATTTTTATTTTCTTTCCTGAATTTTTTTTATTTTTTCTATTGGTGTTAAAAATTTTTCTTATTCAACTGTTGCATCTTTTCTTGAATTTATTTTGGTAACTTGTTTTACACTGTTCGGTAATATTATTTGAGTCAATGCTAATCTTTTATGATATTTGTATTAATTTTGCATTAACATGATTTTATATTGTCTTGCACTCTCTTCCCCATTGTTGCAAAATTTTTCAGCACTAGTATGCCATGTACTTCTACTATTTTCTCACTTGCATGTTGTAGCTACCATGTGATTGAGACCCTTATTATCTGGCATTAACACCCATCTTTTATTTTCTATCTTTATTTTGGGTTACTTTTCTTTCCTTTTTCTTTCAGGATGGCGACCAGGAAGATAACCGGAAGACGTTTACATGGGAGAGACAAAAAAGTTCCTACGCACATTCCTTGATGAGAAAAGAGTCAGTTGAAGCAGCCCCGTCCACCTGCACATCTCAGCATGCACCGAGGACGATGCAATCTTTAAGTGTGGGGAGGTCGATACCGATCTCCATGGGTTAGTTATTTCCTAATTCAACACTAATATTTTATTTTATTTGTTAGTTCATTGTTGCATTTGCATATTTGTTTGATTTTATGCATTTGGTTACTACTTGGTTAAAGTAATAAATTTCTTTTTAAGACCCTATTTTGAAAAATTTCACTAATTAAAATTAAAAATTAAAATTTTTTATGTGTTAAATTTGTTTGAAGTTGTATTTGGAACATTGTTTTTGAGCCAAAGAACACACAACCTGTGAGATTTTGAGCTTATTTACATGGTTACATTATTTAACCATAAATTTTTATTCTTGTGTGTTTTCTTCTCTATGATTGCAACCTTTACTTTGTTTCAGTCTATATGTCCATTATTTAGTGCATTTACATGCTTGCATATGATTGAGGCCGTTGTTTGATTCTAGCTCACCTATCCAAAAATTAGCCTACCTTTTACATCACCCTTGTTAGCCACCTTGAGCCTTTTTATCCCCATTTATTCTTATTCTATAAACCACAACACTAGCCTTAAGCAGAAAAAAAATTTTAAAATCCCAAGTTGAATCCTTCGCTAGCTTAAGATAGAAATTGTGTAATTGTTTAAGTGTGGGAAACTCATTTGGGAACATGGATGATAAAAACAAAAGGTAGGAAGTTGAAAAGAATGAAATAATTCAAAATAAAATTTTTGGGAAGCATGCTCATGTGAAATCAAAATAATTGAATTACCATGTGCATTAAAAAAAAATAAAATAAAATAATAATAATATCTCAGTATTTGAATAAAGGGGATACAAAAGAATTTCCCAAATGCAAAATAAAGCAATGCACATGGGACAAAATTAAAACTAATGCATGAGCGTGTAACATCAAAAGTGGGAAAAATATGGGAGAATAGGTAAAGAAGCTTTGCTTTACAAAGTATGTATGTTAGGTGAGATCTTAGACTAATCAAGGATTCACTTAATTAGCTCACTTAGCCTTATATATATATCCCTACCTTTACCTTAGCCCCATTACAATCCTGAAAAGACCTCATGATGTTTGCATTGGTATACTAAATTTTTGTTTGATTGGTTAGATGATGAACAAGGTTTAGAAAGCATGATTAGAGAAGAGTAGAGTGATTAACCCTATACACTTGAGAGATTAGAGTGATATACACTACCAGTGAGGGTTCAATGCTTAATTCTATGTTCCCTGCTTTCATGAGCTATCTTCTTACAAGTTATTTGTCTTTTATTGTACGATTTGAATTAGTTGAATTTAAATTATTTTTGTCTTGGAGAACTTATTTATTTTCAACCAAGTAGGTAGAAACATTGTGCATGTAGTTGCATTCATAGGTCGCATTTCATGCATTCTACCATTCCTCTCCATCTTTATAGCTTCTCTCGAGCTTAGCATGAGGACATGCTAATGTTTAAGTGTGGGGAGGTTGATAAACCACTATTTCATGATTTATCTTGTGCTCAATTGAGTGGTTTTTATTAACTCTTTACCCACTTATTCATACTATTTGCATGGTTTTACATTTGCCTTCCTAATTATGTGCTTTGATTGAAAACATGCTTCTTTGATCATATATTTGCTTATTATTAATCCTCTCTTATTACCATTAGATGCCTTGATATGTGTGTTAAGTGTTTTCAGAAATTATAGGGCAGGAATGGCTTGGAGGATGGAAAAGAAGCATGCAAAAGTGGAAGGAATACAAGAAGTTGAAGAAACTGCTAAGCTGTCCAGCCTGACCTCTTTGCACTCAAACAGCTATAACTTTAGATATAGAGATCCAAATGACGCGGTTCCAGTTGCGTTGAAAAGCTAACATTCGGGGCTTCGATTTGATATATAATTTACCATAGCTGCCTCGAAGTTAGGTGACGCGAACATGTGAATGACGCGCCCGCGTCGCATCTGCGATCTTCAATCCGTGCGGACGCGTGGACGATGCCTCCACGTCACTTGCCCGCGACCTGAACATAACAGAAATCACAGGGGGCGATTTCTGGGCTGTTTTTGACCCAGTTTTCAGCCCAGAACACACAGATTAGAGGCTCTAAAGTGGGAGAACGTATCCATTCATAATCATGCTCTCATAATACTTAATTTTAGGAGTAGATGTAGTTTTTAGGGAGAGAGGTTCTCTCCTCTCTCTTAGGATTAGGATTTCAACTTTATTATTTCAACTTACAACTTCAATCATAGGTTCAATGTTCTTTTATTTATTTTTCCAATTTAATTTATGAACTTCTCCATGTTACATTTGATTTTCTATTTAATATATCTTGAGGTATTTCAGACTTATGATTGCTTTCTTTAATTTATTAATGTTCTTGATTTATCCAAATTATTTTCATTCAAAGTAGGATTTCTCCCCTTTTGGCTTTGGTTGATTAATTGGTGACTCTTGAGTTATCAAACTCATTGTTGATTGAAAATTGGAATTCTTCAAGAATTAATTCGAGATCCAATAACTCTAACTTTTCCCAAGGAAAGGCTGGAACTTGAGGATTCGAATTAATTCATCCACTTAACTTACCTTCATAGTTAGAGGTTAACAAAGTGGGAGAAAAATCCAATTCTCATCACAATTGATAAGGATAACTAGGATAGGACTTCCGAATTTTCATACTTTGCCAAGAGTTTATTTTACAGTTATTATTATTTTATTTTACTTGTCATTCAACATACTTTTTACCTTAATCCAAAACCCCAAAACATACCTTTGCATAACCAATAATAAGAACACCTCCCTGCAATTCCTTGAGAAGACGACCCGAGGTTTAAATACTCGGTTATCAATTTCAAAGGGGTTTGTTACTTGTGACAACCAAAACTTTGTAAGAAAGGTTGATTGCTTGGTTTAGTAACTATACTTACAACGAGAGTTTATTATAACTTCTAAACCGTCAATCTTCAGTTCTTCACCCATCACATACTATGGATGTGGCACTTGAGCCATGGGGCGTGGCACGCCAGTTCATCACTCCAGAAGGGATCATCACCTGGGCGTGCCACTTGGTATCGAAGGCGTGGCACGCCAGCTTCAAAAGTCACTTGGGCGTGCCACTTGAAAAGCCACGTGTGGCACGACAAGCTTAAAAGAGCCACACAAAAGGGGCGTGCCACTTGAGCATCAAGGCGTGGCACACTAGTACAAATTTTCAGAGACGAAGACAAAGGCCCAAGCATTTGGCGTGCCACTTGAGCATCCAGGCGTGGCACGCCATCACTCAAGGAAGCCAAAGCAAAGCTGGGCATGCCACTTGGTATCGAAGGCGTGGCACGTGGTGGACGAAATTGTGATCCTTTATTCTTTAAGTTGCACTCCTTGTAAAATTATGGAATTTAAGAAATTGGCACGAGGGAACCATGGATCATTTGTGATCAATGTTCTAACTATTTTGAGAGGCATCATTATTATGGCACTGGTTGAATCCACAACTCCGTTCAACTAACCAGCAAGTGTACTGGGTCGTCCAAGTAATAAACCTTACGTGAGTAAGGGTCGATCCCACAGAGATTGTTGGTATGAAGCAAGCTATGGTCACCTTGTAAATCTCAGTCAGGCAGATTAAATATTGATTTATGGTTTCGAAAATTAATAATAAAAGGAAATAATAAAAGGGATAGAATACTTATGCAGATTCATTGGTGGGAATTTCAGATAAGCATATGGAGATGCTGCATGGCTCAAGGACGCCTGCTTTCCTACTGCTTCAACTCAATCTTTCTTACTCCTTTCCATGGCAAGCTGTGTATAGGGTTCACCATCAGCGGTGGCTACTTTCAATCCTCTCGGGAAAATGGTCCTCTGCGGCTGTCACTCGCATGGCTAATCGTCTGGAGGCATCACCCATGGTTGATGGCTACATCCCATCCTCGCAGTGAAAACTACGCTCACGCACTCTGTCACAGCACGGCTAATCACTGGTTGGTTCCCGCTCCTACTGGAATAGAATCCCTTGATTCTTTTGCGTCTGTCACTAACGCCCAGCACTTGCGAGTCTGAAGCACGTCACAGTCATTCATTACCGGAATCCTACTCGGAATACCACAGACAAGGTTAGACTTTCCAGATTCCCAGGATCCTACTCGGAATACCACAGACAAGGTGAGACTTTTCGGATCCTCATAAATGCCGCCATCTATCTAGCTTATACCACGAAGATTCTGTTGGGGAATCTAAGAGATACACATTCAAGCTCGGTTGCATGTAGAACGGAAGTGGTTGTCAATCACGTGCGTTCATAAGTGAGAATGATAATGAGGGTTATCTGATCATCACATTCATCATGTTCTTGGGTGCGAATGAATATCTTGGAATAAGAATAAAAGAGATTTGAATAAAAGAAAATAGAACTGCATTAATACTTGAGGTACAGCAGAGCTCCACACCCTTAATCTATGGTGTGCAGAAACTCCACCGTTGAAAATACATAAGTGAAAGGTTCAGGCATGGCCGAATGGCCAGCCCCCATGATCTGAGAACTATGCGTCCCAAGATGTCAAATACATTAGTTAAATGTTCTATTTATAATAAACTAGCTCCTAGGGTTTACATGAGTAAGTAATTGATGCATAAATCCACTTCCGGAGCCCACTTGGTGTATGTTTGGGCTGAGCTTGATCAATCCACGAGCTGAGGCTTCTCTTGGAGTTGAACTCCGAGTTATGACGTGTTTTGGGCGTTCAACTCCGGATCATGACGTTTTTCTGGCGTTTAACTCCAGACAGCAGCATGGACTTGGCGTTCAACGCCAAGTTACGTCGTCAATTTCCGAATAAAGTATGAACTATTATATATTGCTGGAAAGCCCTGGATGTCTACTTTCCAACTCCATTGAGAGCGCGCCAATTGGAGTTCTGTAGCTCCAGAAAATCTATTTCGAATGCAGGGAGGTCAAATTCCAACAGCATCAGCAGTCCTTTTGTCAGCCTTTTTCAGAGTTTTGCTCAAGTCCCTCAATTTCAGCCAGAATTTACCTGAAATCACAGAAAAACACACAAACTCATAGTAAAGTCCAGAAATGTGAATTTAACATAAAAACTAATGAAAACATCCCTAAAAAGTAGCTTGAACTTACTAAAAACTACTTAAAAACAATGCCAAAAAGCGTATAAATTATCCGCTCATCACAACACCAACTTAAATTGTTGCTTGTCCCCAAGCAACTGAAAATCAATTAGGATAAAAAGAAGAGAATATACTATAAATTCCAGAATATCAATGAATATTAATTATAATTAGATGAGCGGGACTTGTAACTTTTTGCTTCTGAACAGTTTTGGCATCTCACTTTTTCCTTTGAAGTTTTGAATGATTGGCTTCTCTAGGAACTTAGAATTTCGGATAGTGTTATTGACTTTCCTAGTTAAGCATGTTGATTCTTGAACACAGCTACTTATGAGTCTTGGCCGTGGCCCTAAGCATTTTGTTTTCCAGTATTACCATCGGATACACAAATGCCACAGACACATAACTGGGTGAACCTTTTCAGATTGTGACTTAGCTTTGCTAAAGTCCCCAGTTAGTGGTGTCCAGAGCTCTTAAGCACACTCTTTTGCCTTGGATCACGACTTTAACTACTCAGTCTCAAGCTTTTCACTTGGACCTTCATGACACAAGCACATGGTTAGGGACAGCTTGATTTAGCCGCTTACGCCTGGATTTAATTTCCTTGGGCCCTCCTATCCATTGATGCTCAAAGCCTTGGATCCTTTTTACCCTTGCCTTTTGGTTTTAAGGGCTATTGGCTTTTTCTACTGCTCCTTCTTTTCCTATATACTCTTTTTAGCTCCCCTTTTTTTTTTCGAATGCTTCTTCTTTTTCACTGCTTTTTCTTGCTTCAAGAATCAATTTCATGATTTTTCAGATCATCAATAACATTTCTCTTTGTTCATCATTCTTTCAAGAGCCAATAATTTTAACATTCATAAACAACAAGATCAAAAGACATATGCACTGTTCAAGCATTCATTCAGAAAACAAAAAGTATTGTCACCACATCAATATAATTAAATTAAATTCAAGGATAAATTCGAAATTCATGTACTTCTTGTTCTTTTGAATTAAAACATTTTTCTTTTAAGAGAGGTGAAGGATTAATGGAATTTATTCATAGATTTAAGGCATGGTTACATACTAATGATCATGAAATAAAGACACAAAACATAAATAAACACCATACTAAAAACCGAAAACAGAAAGAAATAAAGAACAAGGAATGAATCCACCTTAGTGGCGTCTTCTTTTTGAAGGACCAATGATGTTCTTCAAATCTTCTATGTCCCTTCCTTGCCTTTGTTGCTCCTCCCTCATTGCTCTTTGATCTTCTCTTATTTCTTGGAGAATGATGGAGTGTTCATGATGTTCCACCCTTAGTTGTTCAACATTATGGCTTAAATCTTCTAAGGAGGTGTTGAGTTGCTCCCAATAGTTGTTGGGAGGAAAGTGCATTCCTTGAGGCATTTGTTGATGGTGAACTTCCTCATGTTCTTCTTGAGGGCCGTGGGGAACTTCTCTTGTTTGCTCCATCCTTTTCTTGGTGATGGGCTTGTCTTCTTCAATGGAGACATCTCCATCTATGATAACTCCAGCTGAGTAACATAGATGGCAAATAAGGTGAGGGAAGGCTAGCCGTGCCATGGGTGAAGGCTTGTCGGCTATTTTGTAGAGTTCATTGGAGATAACCTCATGAACTTCTACTTCCTCTCTAATCATGATGCTATGGATCATGATGGCCCGATCCACAGTGACTTCAGATCGGTTGCTTGTAGGGATGATGGATCTTTGGATGAACTCCAACCATCCTCTAGCTACGGGCTTGAGGTCTAGTCTTCTTAGTTGGACCGGTTTGCCTTTGGAGTCTATTCTCCATTGGGCGCCTTCCACACATATGTCCATTAGGACTTGGTCCAACCTTTGATTAAAGTTGACCCTTCTTGTGTAGGGGCGTTCATCACCTTGCATCATGGGTAAGTGAAACGCCAACCTCACATTTTCCGGACTAAAATCTAAGTATTTCCCCCGAACCATTGTGAGATAGTTCTTTGGATTCGGGTTCATACTTTGATCATGGTTCCTAGTGATCCATGCATTGGCATAGAACTCTTGAACCATCAATATTCCAACTTGTTGCATGGGGTTGGTTATGACTTCCCACCCTCTTCTTTGAATTTCATGTCGGATTTCCGGATACTCATTCTTTTTGAGCTTGAAAGGGACCTCGGGGATCACCTTCTTCTTTGCCACCACATCATAGAAGTGGTCTTGATGGCTCTTGGAGATGAATCTTTCCATCTCCCATGACTCGGAGGTGGAAGCTTTTGTCTTCCCTTTTCCTTTTTTAGAGGATACTCCGGCCTTAGGTGCCATTGATGGTAATGGAAAAACAAAAAGCTTATGCTTTTACCACACCAAACTTAAAATTTGCTCGTCCTCGAGCAAGAAAGAAAAGAAGAGTAGAAGAAGAAGAAGAGAATATGGTAGAGAGGGAGAGAAGTAGGTTCGGCTATGTGGGAGAAGATGGGGTTTGTGTTGTGTGAAAATGAAGAAGAAGTAAAGGATATTTATAGGGAGAGGGAGGGAGGGAGTTCGGCCATTTGGGTGGGAATGGGTGGGAAATTGAATTTGAATTTTATGGAGGTAGGTGGGGTTTTGGGGAAGAGTGGATTGATGTGAATGGTGAATGGGGTAATTGGGAAGAGGAATTGAGGTGATTGGTGAAGGTTTTTGGGAAGTGTGATATGGGGAAGAGTAATCACAAAAAAAGGATTATGGTAGGATCCTGTGGGGTCCACAGATCCTGTGGGGTGATCCTGTGGGGTCCACAGATCCTGAGGTGTAAACAAATACCATTCGTTCACTATATAGGCATGTAAAATGCCTTCATGCATCATTCTGGCGTTCAAACGCCCATTGGTGCATGTTCTGGGCGTTCAACGCCCATGTAATGCATGTTTCTGGCGTTGAACGCCAGTTTCATGCTTGTTTCTGGCGTTCAGCGCCAGTTTGTCCTCTCTGTGCACGTTCCTGGCGTTTAACGCCAGGTTGTTGCTTGTTTCTGGCGTTTAGCGCCAGAATGGTGCTCTGTTCTGGCGTTGAACGCCGGCCAGATGCACCTTACTGGCGTTGAACGCCAGTCTGCGCTACCTCCAGGGTGAAAAATTTTTTTCTTTTGTTTTTGACTCTGTTTTTAATTTTTTTTTTTTATTTTTTTCGTGACTCCTCATGATCATGTACCTAATAAAACACAAAAATAACAAAGAAACAAAATAAACTAAAATTAGATAAATAAAATTGGGTTGCCTCCCAACAAGCGCTTCTTTTAATGTCAATAGCTTGACAGTGGCTCTCATGGAGCCACAAGGTGATCAGGTCAATTTAAGTGTGGTCCCAACACCAAACTTAGAGTTTGGATATGGAGTTTGAACACCAAACTTAGAGTTTGGTTGTGGCTTCACAACACCAAACTTAGAGTTTGACTGTGTGGGCTCTTCTTGACTCTGAACTGAGAGAAGCTCTTCATGCTTACTCTCTTTTGTCACAGAGGGATGGCCATGTGTCTTGAACACAAGGTATTCCCCATTCAATTGAAGGACTAATTCTCCTCTGTTGACATCTATCACAGCTTCTGCTGTGGCTAGGAAAGGTCTTCCAAGGATGATACATTCATCATCTTCCTTCCTAGTGTCCAGGATTATGAAATCAGTAGGGATGTAAAGGCCTTCAACCTTTACTAGAACGTCCTCTACTAACCCATAAGCTTGTCTCAATGACTTGTCTGCCAGTTGCAATGAGAACAAGGCAGGTTGTACCTCAATGATCCCCAGCTTCTCCATTACAGAGAGTGGCATAAGATTTATCCCTGACCCCAGATCACACAGAGCTTTTCAAAGATCATGGTGCCTATGGTACAAGGTATTAAGAACTTGCCAGGATCTTGTTTCTTTTGAGGTAGAGTTTTCTGAATCCAAGAATCCAGTTCATTAATGAGCAAGGGAGGTTCACTTTCCCAAGTCTCATTACCAAACAACTTGGCATTCAGCTTCATGATAGCTCCTAAATATTGAGCAACTTGCTCTCCAATTATATCTTCATCTTCTTCTGAGGAAGAATAGTTTTCAGAGCTCATGAATGGCAGAAGGAGATTCAATGGAATCTCTATGGTCTCTATATGAGCCTCAGATTCCTTTGGATCCTTAATAGGAAACTCCTTCTTGCTTGAGGGACGTCCCAGGAGGTCTTCCTCACTAGGATTTTCGTCCTCCTCCTCCCTTGTGCATTCGGCCATATTGACTATGTCAATGGCCTTGCACTCTCCTTTTGGATTTTCTTCTGTATTGCTTGGGAGAATACTGGGAGGAGTTTCAATGACTTTCTTACTCAGCTGGCCCACTTGTGCCTCCAAATTTCTAATGGAGGATCTTGTTTCACTCATGAAACTGAAAGTGGACTTTGACATATCAGAGACTACATTGGCTAAATTAGAAGTGTTTTGTTCAGAATTCTCTGTCTGTTGCTGAGAAGATGATGGATATGGCTTGCTATTGCCCAGCCTATTGCGTCCACCATTGTTAAAACCTTGTTGAGGTTTTTGTTGATCCTTCCATGAGAAATTTGGATGATTTCTCCATGATGAGTTATAGGTGTTTCCATAAGGTTCACCCATGTAATTAACCTCTGCCATGGCAGGGTTCTCAGGATCATAAGCTTCTTTAGAAGCTGCCTCTAGTACTGTTGGATGCATGTTGCAATCCATTCAGATTTTGAGATCATGTTGACCTGTTGAGTCAACACTTTGTTCTGAGCCAATATGGCATTCAGAGTATCAATTTCAAGAACTCCTTTCTTCTGAGGTATCCCATTGTTCACGGAATCCTCTCAGAAGTGTACATGAACTGGTTATTTGCAACCATGTCAATGAGCTCTTGAGCCTCTTCAGGCGTTTTCTTCAGGTGAATAGATCCACCTGCAGAATGATCCAATGACATTTTCGAAAATTCAGAGAGACCATAATAGAATATATCTAATATGGTCCATTCTGAAAACATGTCAGATGGACATCTTTTGGTCAGCTGCTTGTATCTTCCCAAGCTTCATAGAGGGATTCACCATCTTTTTGTTTGAAGGTTTGAACATCCACTCTCAGCTTCTCAGCTTTTGAGGAGGAAAAATTTATCCAAAAAGGCAGTGACCAGCTTATCCCATGAGTCCAGGCTATCCTTGGGTGTGAATCCAACCATATTCTAGCTCTGTCTCTTACAACAAAAGGGAAAAGCATGAGTCTGTAGACTTCAGGATCAACTCCATTCGTCTTTACAATCTCACAGATCTGCAAGAACTCAGTTAAAAACTGATAGGGATCTTCAGATGGAAGTCCAAAAACTGCAGTTTTGTTGCATTAAAGCAACTAGCTGAGGTTTCAGCTCAAAGTTGTTGGCTCCAATGGCAGGAATGGAGATGCTTCTTCCATCAAACTTGGACGTTGGCTTTGTGAAGTCACCAAGCATCTCCTTGCATTATTATATTATTTTCGGCTGCCATCTCCTTCTCTTTTCTCTTCAGAGTCCTTTCAGGTTATGGATCAATCTCAACAAGATTGCCTTTATCCTTGTTCCTGCTCATATGAAAGAGAAGAAAACAAGAAAAGAGAGAGGAATCCTCTATGTCACAGTATAGAGATTCCTTTATGTTAGTAGAAAAAGAAGGGAGTAGAAGAATGAAGAAGAGGTTCGGATTTTTGGATGAAGAAGGTGAAGAGAAGTGTTAGTAATTAAATAATTAAATAGAAGAAGAGAAGAGGGAGAATTCGAAAATAATTTTGAAAAGAGTTAGTGATTTTCGAAAATTAAAGATAAATGTAATTAAAATTAAAATTTAAACAAAAAGAATTTTTGAAAAAGAGAGGGAGAATTTTCGAAAATTAGAGAGGGAAAAGTGGTTAGGTGGTTTTGAAAAAGATAAGAAACAAACAACAAGTTAGTTAGTTGATTGAAAAAGATTTGAAATCAAATTTTGAAAAAGATAAGAAGTGATGAGCGGATAATTTGTATACTTTTTGGCATTGTTTTTAGTATGTTTTTGATATGATATAGTTAGTTTTTAGTATATTTTTATTAGTTTTTAATTAAAATTCACTTTTCTGGACTTTACTATGAGTTTGTGTGTTTTTCTGTGATTTCAGGTATTTTCTGGCTGAAATTGAGGGACCTGAGCAAAAATCTGATTCAGAGACTAAAAAGGACTACAGATGCTGTTGGATTCTGACCTCCCTGCACTCGAAGTGGATTTTCTGGAGCTACAGAAGCCCAATTGGCGCGCTCTTAACGGCGTTGGAAAGTAGACATCCTGGCTTTCCAGCATATATAATAGTCCATACTTTGCCCAAGATTTGATGGCCCAAACCGGCGCTCAAAGTCACCTACAGAAATTCCAGCGTTAAACGCCGGAACTGGCATAAAATTTGGAGTTAAACGCCCAAACTGGCATGAGAGCTGGCGTTTAACGAAAAGGTCTCTACACGAAATTCCTTCATTGCTCAGCCCAAGCACACACCAAGTGGGCCCGGAAGTGGATTTTTATGTCATTTACTCATTTCTGTACACCTTAGGCTACTAGTTTTCTATAAGTAGGACCTTTTACTATTGTATAGAAATCTTTTGATCACTTTTAGATCTCTAGATCATCTTTGGACATTTGAGTTCTTAGATCATTGGGAGGCTGGCCATTCGGCCATGCCTACCTTATGCTTATGTATTTTCAACGGTGGAGTTTCTACACACCATAGATTAAGGTGTGGAGCTCTGCTGTACCTCGAGTATTAATGCAATTACTATTGTTCTTTCATTCAAATTCCGCTTGTTCTTTGTCCAAGATATCACTTGTTCTTCAACATGATGAAGGTGATGATTGACGCCCATCACCATTCTCACTCATGAACAGGTGACTGACAACCATTCTTGTTCTACAAGCATTCGAGGCTTAGTGAATATCTCTTGGATTCCTGATTGCACGATGCATGGTTGATCGCCTGACAACCGAGTGCTCGCCTGACAAACGAGCCAACCATTCCGTGAGATCAGAGTCTTCGTGGTAAAGGCAGGACTTGATGGCAGCATTCAAGAGAATCCGGAAGGTCTAACCTTGTCTGTGGTATTCTGAGTAGGATTCAATGATTGAATGACTGTGACGTGCTTCAAACCTGTAACCTACTGGGCGTTAGTGACAGACGCAAAAGAGTTATTCTATTCCGGTAGGGGAGGGAACCAAACCGTGATTGGCAGCACTGTGACAGAGTGTGTGCATTAGCTTTCACTGCGAGGATGGGAGGTAGCTGCTGACAACAGTGAGACCCTATACAGCTTGCCATGGAAGGAGTAAGAAGGGTTTGGATGAAGACAGTAGGAAAGCAGAGAGACGGAAGGAAGGCATCTTCATGCGCTTATCTGAAGCTCCTACCAATGAATTACATAAGTATCACTATCTTTATCTTTTATGTTATTTTCGTTCATCACCATATATATCTGAGTTTGCCTGACTAAGATTTACAAGATGACCATAGCTTGCTTCAATACTAACAATCTCCGTGGGATCGACCCTTACTCACGTAAGGTTTATTACTTGGACGACCCAGTGCACTTGCTGGTTAGTTGTGCGAAGTTGTGTAATGCCATGGTATTGAGCGCACCAAGTTCTTGGAGCCATTACCAGGGATTATGAGAGTTGTGAAAAAGTATAGTTCACAATTTCGCCCGACCAAGTTTTTGGCGCCGTTGCCGGGGATTGTTCTAGTTTTGAGCAAGCCTTTGGTAACATCAGTGCCAAGATCCGGCAACAACATCAATTTTTTGGTGTTATTGCCCGGGATTGTTCAGGCTGGACAACTGACGGTTCATCTTGTTGCTTAGATTAGGTATTTTTTTTCGAAATTCTTGAAGATGAATTCTAGAGTTTCATGATGATTTGTTGAAATCTGGCTGGCTGAGAAGCCATGTCTAATCTGATTGGACCGAGGTTTCAACTTATCACCACAAGAGCTTGTTGATTTCGTATCAATCTTGCTTTTGGAGCAGTGATTTGCTAAGGCTTGGCTGACCTTTGGTCATGTCTAGTGTTTTGGACCGAAGCTTTCTTTGGAAGCTTGGCTGGCTGTGAAGCCATGTCTAATTCCTGGACCGGAGTCTTAGACTAGCATTGCACTGATTCCTGGAATTCTCATTAAGAATTTTGATACCTTTTTCCACTTAATTTTCGAAAAATACAAAAAAATTACAAAACCATAAAATCCAAAAATATTTCTTGTTTGAGTCTAGAGTCTCATCTTAAGTTTGGTGTCAAATGCATGTTTTTGTTACATTTTTCGAATCCATGCATATATTTCTTGTTTTAATCTTTAATTTCTATTGACTTGAGTGTTCATGTGTCTCATTAGTGTCAGTAGTATACAAACTGCTAAGTTTGGTGTCTTGCATGCATTGTTATTTGATTCTTGTTGCATTTTAATTATTAAAAATCCAAAAATATTTTTAATTTGTGTCTTTTCAAGTCAATGATACAAGGGATTGAAGATTCAGAACACACTGCAGAGGAATTATACAGAAAAAGCTGAGCATTCAAAAATGCCCAGTGAAGAAGGCAGACTGGCATTTAAACGCCAGCCAGGGCACCTGGTTGGGCGTTTAACGCCCAAAGAGGTAGCATTTTGGGCGTTAAACGCCAGAATGTATACCATTCTGGGCGTTTAACGCCAGGATGGTGCTAGGGGGAGAATTTTGTTTTCAAATCAATTTTTTTTCAAGTTTTCAAAGTTTTTCAAAACCAAATCTTTTTCAAATCATATCTTCTCAATAAAATGTTTTCAAAGTCAATTTCTTTCCTTTTTCAAAGATACTTACTAACAATTAATGATTTGATTGAACATTTTTTGCCTTTTCTATTAAGGAAGGTTTTATGTTTGAATCATATCTTTTCTTGTTAGGCAAGTCACTAATTTTTAAAATCATATCTTTTCAAATTGTTTTCAAATCATATCCTTTAAAATTGTTTTCAAATCATATCTTCTCAATCACATCTTTTTAAAACCATAACTTTTCAATTAAATCTTTTTAACCTCATCTTTTTTCAAAATTGTTTTCAATCAAATCTTTTTAATTTCTAATTTCAAAATCTTTTTCAAAAATCACCTGATTTCTTTTTCACTTTCAATTTTCGAAAATTATCAATCAAATTTTCAAAATGTTTTCAAAATCTTTTAATTGAATTTTCGAAAATCCTCTTCCCTCCTTCTCACATCCTTCTATTTATGGAGTACTACTCCTTCTAAATGCACAATTCGAACATTATCCAATTGAAGTTCGAATTTTCCTTCTCCTTCTTCTTACTAATTCTCTTTTCCTCTGACATTTCAAGGAATCTCTATACTGTGACATAGAGGATTCCACATTTTCTTTTTCTCTTCTCTTTCATATGAGCAGGAGCAGAGATAAAGGCATTCTTGTTGAAGCTGATCCTGAACCCGAAAGGACCTTGAAGAGAAAGCTAAGAGAAGCCAAAGCACAACTCTCTTTAGAGGACCTGACCGAATTCTTCAAGGAAGAAGAACCCATGGCAGCCGAAACAACAACAATGCCAACAATGCAAGGAAGGTGCTGGTGACTTTACTGCACCTACTCCCGACTTCTATGGGAGAAGCATCTCTATCCCTGCCATTGGAGCAAACAACTTTGAGCTTAAGCCTCAATTAGTTTCTCTAATGCAACAGAATTGCAAGTTCCATGGACTTCTAATGGAAGATCCTCATCAGTTTTTAGCTGAATTCTTGCAAATTTGTGACACAGTCAAGACTAATGGGGTTAACCCTGAGGTCTATAGACTGATGCTATTCCCTTTTGCTGTAAGAGACAGAGCTAGAATATGGTTGGATTCTCAACCTAAAGAAAGCCTGGACTCTTGGGAAAAGCTAGTCAATGCCTTCTTGGCAAAGTTCTTTCCACCACAAAGATGGAGTAAGCTTAGAGTGGAAGTCCAAACCTTCAGACAGAAGGATGGAGAATCCCTCTATGAAGCTTGGGAAAGATACAAACAATTAATCAGAAGATGTCCCTCGGACATGCTTTCTGAATGGAGCATCATAGGTATTTTCTATGATGGTCTCTCTGAACTATCCAAGATGTCCTTGGATAGCTCTGCTGGAGGATCTCTTCATCTGAAGAAGACGCCTGCAGAAGCTCAAGAATTAATTGAAATGGTTGCAAATAACCAATTCATGTACACTTCTGAAAGGAATCCTGTGAACAATGGGACTAGTCAGAAGAAAGGAGTTCTTGAGATTGACACTCTGAATGCCATATTGGCTCAGAACAAGATATTGACTCAACAAGTCAATTTGATTTCTCAAAGTCTGTCTGGAATGCAAATGCACCAAACAGTACTAAGGATGCTTCATCTGAGGAAGAAGCTTATGATCCTGAGAACCCTTCCATGGAAGAGGTGAATTACCTAGGAGAACCCTATGGAAATACCTACAATTCTTCATGGAGAAATCACCCAAATCTCTCATGGAAGAATCAAGAGAGACCTCAACAAGGTTTCAATAACAATAATGGTGGAATAAACAGGTTTAGCAATAACAAGCCTTTTCCATCATCTTCTCAGCAACAGATAGAGAGTTCTAAGCAGAATACTTCTGACTTAGCAACAATGGTCTCTGATCTAATAAAGACCACTCAAAGTTTCATGAATGAAACAAGGTCCTCCATCAGAAATTTGGAAGGACAAGTGGGTCAGCTGAGCAAGAAAGTTACTGAACTCCCTCCTAGTACTCTCCCAAGTAATACAGAAGAAAATCCAAAAGGAGAGTGCAAAGCCATTAACATGGCCGAATTCTGGAGGAAAGAGAGGAGGAGGACGCCACTGAGGAAGACCTCAGTGGGCGTGCACTAACCTCCAATGAGTTCCCCAATGAGGAACAATGGGAATCTGAGGCTCAAATTGAGACCATAGAGATCCCATTGGACCTACTTCTGCCATTCATGAGCTCTGATGAATATTCTTCCTCTGAAGAGGATGAGTATGTCACTGAAGAGCAAGTTGCTAAATACCTTGGAGCAATCATGAAACTGAATGACAGTTATTTGGAAATGAGACTTGGGAGGATGAACCACCCTTGCTCACCAAAGAACTGGATGACTTGTCTAGGCAGAAACTGCCTCAAAAGAGGCAGGATCCTGGGAAGTTTTCTATACCTTGTACCATAGGCACCATGACCTTCAAGAAGGCCTTGTATGACTTAGGGTCAAGTGTGAACCTCATGCCCCTCTCTGTAATGGAGAATTAGGGATCTTGGAGTGCAAGCTGCAAGAATCTCATTAGAGATGGCAGACAACTCAAGAAAACAAGCCCATGGACTTGTAGAGGATGTTCTGGTTAAAGTTGAAGACCAGTACATTCCTACTGATTTCATAGTCCTAGAGACTGGGAAGTGCATGGATGAATCCATCATCCTTGGCAGACCCTTCCTAGCCACAGCAAAGGCTGTAATTGATGTTGACAGAGGAGAGCTAATCATTCAAGTGAATGAAAATCCTTGGTGTTTAAGGCCCAAGGATATCCCTCTGTCATCATGGAGAGGAAGCATGAAGAGCTCCTCTCAAAACAGAGCCAAACAGAGCCCCCACAGTCAAACTCTAAGTTTGGTGTTGGGAGGCTACAACCAAACTCTAAGTTTGGTGTTGAACCCCCACATTCAAACTCTAAGTTTGGTGTTGGGAGGTTCCAACACGGTTCTGAGCATTTCTGAGGCTCCATGAGAGCCCTCTGTCAAGCTAATGACATTAAAGAAGCGCTTGTTGGGAGGCAACCCAATGTTTTATAATTAATTATTTTCTTTTGTTATTTTATCTTTTTTGTAGGTTGATGATCATAAGAAGTCACAAAAACAATGAAAAAAAGCAAAAACAGAATGAAAAACAGGAAGAAAAACAGCACACCCTGGAGGAAGAAGCTGCTGGCGTTTAAACGCCAGTAAGCCTAGCAGTTGGGCGTTTAACGCCCAGTCTGGCACCATTCTGGGCGTTTAACGCCAGAAAGGGGCACCAGACTGGCGTTAAACGCCAGAAAAGGGCAACAACCTGGCGTTAAACGCCAGGAATGGGCACCAGCCCGGCGTTTAACGCCAGAAATGGCTCAAAACGTGATTTTGAGCAACATTTGGTGCAGGGATGACTTTTCCTTGACACTACAGGATCTGTGGACCCCACAGGACCCTACCATCACTCTCTCTCTTCTTCCCCCATTCACCAATCACCTCAACACCTCTTCCCCAAAAACCCCTCACCTATCAAATCCCATCTTTCTCTTCACCACTCACATCCATCCTTCATAAATCCCCACCAACCTCACCCTTCAAATTCAAACCACTTTCCCTCCCAAAACCCACCCCTCATGGCCGAACACACTTCCATCTCCCTCTTCCTCATTTCTTCTTCTTCCACTCTCTTCTTTCTTCTTTTGCTCGAGGACGAGCAACCATTTTAAGTTTGGTGTGGTAAAAGCGTTGCTTTTTCATAACCATTATGGCACCAAAGGCCGGAGAAACCTCTAGAAAGAGGAAAGGGAAGGCAAAGGCTTCCACCTCCGAGTCATGGGAGATGGATAGATTCCTCTCAAAGGTGCATCAAGACCACTTCTATGAAGTTGTGGCCTTGAAGAAGGTGATCTCCGAGGTCCCTTTTTCACTCAAAAAGGGTGAATATCCGGAGATCCGCCATGAGATCCGAAGAAGAGGTTGGGAAGTACTTACCAACCCCATTCAACAAGTCGGAATCTTGATGGTTCAAGAGTTCTATGCCAATGCATGGATCACAAAGAACCATGACCAAAGTGTGAACCCGAATCCAAAGAATTATCTCACTATGGTTCGGGGGAAATACTTGGATTTTAGTCCGGAGAGTGTGAGGGTGGCGTTCAACTTGCCTATGATGCAAGGAGATGAGCATCCTTACACTAGAAGGGTCAACTTTGATCAAAGGTTGGACCAAGTCCTCACAGTCATATGTGAAGAGGGCGCACAATGGAAGCAAGATTCAAGAGGAAAGCCGGTCCAATTGAGAAGGCATGACCTCAAGCCCGTGGCTAGAGGATGGTTAGAGTTCATACAACGCTCAATCATCCCCACTAGCAACCGGTCCGAAGTTACCATAGACCGGGCCATCATGATCCATAGTATCATGATTGGAGAAGAAATAGAGGTTCATGAGGTTATAGCCCAAGAACTCTATAAGGTGGCGGACAAGACCTCCACCTTGGCAAGGTTAGCCTTTCCTCATCTCATTTGTCACCTCTGTTATTCAGTTGGAGTTGACATAGAGGGAGACATTCCCATTGATGAGGACAAGCCCATCACCAAGAAAAGGATGGAGTACACAAGAGATCCCACTCATCATGAGATCCCTGAGATTCCTCAAGGGATGAATTTTCCTCCACAAAACTATTGGGAGCAACTAAACACCTCCCTAGGAGAACTAAGTTCCAACATGGGACAACTGAGGGTGGAGCATCAAGAACACTCCATCATCCTTCATGAAATTAGAGAAGATCAAAGAATCATGAGGGAGGAGCAACAAAGACAAGGAAGAGACATTGAGGAGCTCAAGCACTCCATAGGATCTTCAAGAGCAAGAAAGAGCCGCCATCACTAAGGTGGACCCGTTCTTTGATTTCCTTGTTATTGTTCTTCTGTTTTTCGAATTTTAATGCTTATGTTTATCCATGTGTGTGTCTTGTGATCATTAGTGTCTTAGTGTCTATGCCTTAAAGTTATGAATGTCCTATGAATCCATCACCTTTCTTCAATAAAACGTGCCTAATTGATAAAAGAAAGAATTGCATGAATTTTGAATTTTATAAGAGTTTAATTATTTTGATGTGGTGGCAATATTTTTGTTCTCTGAATGTATGCTTAAACAGTGCATATGTCTTTTGAATTTGTGGTTCATGAATGTTGGCTCTTGAAAGAATGATGAAAAAGGAGACATGTTACTGAGGATCTGAAAAATCAATAAAATGATTCTTGAAGCAAGAAAAAGCATTTCAAAAAAAAAAAAAACGAAAAAAAAAATTTCGAAAAAAGAAAAGAAAAAGAGAAAGGAATAAGAGTTGTGATCCAAGGCAACAAGAGTGTGCTTAAGAACCCTGGACACCTCTAATTGGGGACTTTAGCAAAGCTGAGTCACAATCTGAAAAGGTTCACCCAATTATGTGTCTGTGGCATGTATGTATCCGGTGGTAATACTGGAAGACAGAGTGCTTTGGGCCACAGCCAAGACTCAATAAATAGCTATGTTCAAGAATCATCATACTTTACTAAGAGAATCATTAACACTATCTGGATTCTAAGTTCCTAAAGAAGCCAACTATTCTGGATTTCAAAGGATAGAGTGAGATGCCAAAACTGTTCGGAGGCAAAAAGTTAAAAGCCCCGCTCATCTGATTAATACTGATCTTCACAGATGTTTTTGGAATTCATTGCATATTCTCTTCTTTTTATCTTATTTGATTTTCAGTTGCTTGAGGACAAGCAACAATTTAAGTTTGGTGTTGTGATGAGCGGATAATTTGTATACTTTTTGGCATTGTTTTTAGTATGTTTTTGATATGATATAGTTAGTTTTTAGTATATTTTTATTAGTTTTTAATTAAAATTCACTTTTCTGGACTTTACTATGAGTTTGTGTGTTTTTCTGTGATTTCAGGTATTTTCTGGCTGAAATTGAGGGACCTGAGCAAAAATCTGATTCAGAGACTAAAAAGGACTACAGATGCTGTTGGATTCTGACCTCCCTGCACTCGAAGTGGATTTTCTGGAGCTACAGAAGCCCAATTGGCGCGCTCTCAACGGCGTTGGAAAGTAGACATCCTGGGCTTTCCAGCAATATATAATAGTCCATACTTT
The DNA here is from genome assembly GCF_014773155.1 of Arachis stenosperma. Classification (NCBI taxonomy): domain Eukaryota; kingdom Viridiplantae; phylum Streptophyta; class Magnoliopsida; order Fabales; family Fabaceae; genus Arachis; species Arachis stenosperma. The sequence continues at coordinate 34,566,502 of NC_080386.1, read as the reverse complement.
GCCCAAGATTTGATGGCCCAAACCGGCGCTCAAAGTCACCTACAGAAATTCCAGCGTTAAACGCCGGAACTGGCATAAAATTTGGAGTTAAACGCCCAAACTGGCATGAGAGCTGGCGTTTAACTCCAGAAAAGGTCTCTACACGAAATTCCTTCATTGCTCAGCCCAAGCACACACCAAGTGGGCCCGGAAGTGGATTTTTATGTCATTTACTCATTTCTGTACACCTTAGGCTACTAGTTTTCTATAAGTAGGACCTTTTACTATTGTATAGAAATCTTTTGATCACTTTTAGATCTCTAGATCATCTTTGGACATTTGAGTTCTTAGATCATTGGGAGGCTGGCCATTCGGCCATGCCTAGACCTTATGCTTATGTATTTTCAACGGTGGAGTTTCTACACACCATAGATTAAGGTGTGGAGCTCTGCTGTACCTCGAGTATTAATGCAATTACTATTGTTCTTTCATTCAAATTCCGCTTGTTCTTTGTCCAAGATATCACTTGTTCTTCAACATGATGAAGGTGATGATTGACGCCCATCACCATTCTCACTCATGAACAAGGTGACTGACAACCATTCTTGTTCTACAAGCATTCGAGGCTTAGTGAATATCTCTTGGATTCCTGATTGCACGATGCATGGTTGATCGCCTGACAACCGAGTGCTCGCCTGACAAACGAGCCAACCATTCCGTGAGATCAGAGTCTTCGTGGTAAAGGCAGGACTTGATGGCAGCATTCAAGAGAATCCGGAAGGTCTAACCTTGTCTGTGGTATTCTGAGTAGGATTCAATGATTGAATGACTGTGACGTGCTTCAAACCTGTAACCTACTGGGCGTTAGTGACAGACGCAAAAGAGTTATTCTATTCCGGTAGGGGAGGGAACCAAACCGGTGATTGGCAGCACTGTGACAGAGTGTGTGCATTAGCTTTCACTGCGAGGATGGGAGGTAGCTGCTGACAACAGTGAGACCCTATACGAGCTTGCCATGGAAAGGAGTAAGAAGGGTTGGATGAAGACAGTAGGAAAGCAGAGAGACGGAAGGGAAGGCATCTTCATGCGCTTATCTGAAGCTCCTACCAATGAATTACATAAGTATCACTATCTTTATCTTTTATGTTATTTTCGTTCATCACCATATATATCTGAGTTTGCCTGACTAAGATTTACAAGATGACCATAGCTTGCTTCAATACTAACAATCTCCGTGGGATCGACCCTTACTCACGTAAGGTTTATTACTTGGACGACCCAGTGCACTTGCTGGTTAGTTGTGCGAAGTTGTGTAATGCCATGGTATTGAGCGCACCAAGTTCTTGGAGCCATTACCAGGGATTATGAGAGTTGTGAAAAAGTATAGTTCACAATTTCACCCGACCAAGAAGATAGGAAGTTAGATAAGATATTTTGAAATCAAATTTTGAAAAAGATAAAATTTTTGAAAAAGATAAGATAAAGATAAAATAAAAGTTTTAAGAAAAAGATATTTTGAAAAAGATTTAATTTTTAAAAAGACTTAACTAACAAGAAACTACAAGATAAGATTCTAGAACTTTAAAGATTGAACCTTTCTTAACAAGAAAGTAACAAACTTCAAATTTTTGAACCAATCACATTAATTGTTAGCTAATTTTCGAAAATTTGATATAAAGATAAGAAAAAGATTTTGAAAATATTTTGAAAAAGATTTTTAAAATATTCGAAATTTATAAAGAAAATGAAAAAGATATGATTTTTGAAAAAGATTTTACAAAGATAAGATTTTTAAAATTGAAATTTTGACTTGACTTGTAAGAAACAACTAATTTTAAAAATTTTTGACCAAGTCAACCCAAAATTTCGAAAATTTGGAGGGAAATAAGGAAAAGATCTATTTTTTTTTTGATTTTTGAATTTTTAATTATGAAAGAGAAAAACAACAAAAATATTCAATGCATGAAATTTTTAGATCAAAACAATGAATGCATGCAAGAATGCTATGAATGTCAAGATGAACACCAAGAACACTTTGAAGATCATGATGAACATCAAGAACATAATTTTGAAAAATTTTTGATGCAAAGAAAACATGCAAGACACCAAACTTAGAAATCTTTAATGCATGGAAAATATGAATGCAAAAGTGCACATGAAAAACAACAAAAGACACAAAACAAGAAATCATCAAGATCAAACAAGAAGACTTGTCAAGAACAACTTGAAGATCATGAAGAACACTATGAATGTATGAGATTTTCGAAAAATGCAAGAAAAATTTTTAAAAGCATGCAATTGACACCAAACTTAAAAATTAACACAAGACTCAAACAAGAAACACAAAATATTTTTGATTTTTATGATTTTCTAATTTTTTTTTGGATTTTTATTAAATTTTTTTTTTCGAAAAACATTTTTGGAAAAACGAAAAAAGAAAAGAAAAATTTTGAAAAAGATTTTTGAAAAGAAAATTACCTAATCTGAGCAACAAGATGAACCGTCAGTTGTCCATACTCGAACAATCCCCGGCAACGGCGCCAAAAACTTGGTGGACGAAATTGTGATCCTTTATTCTTTAAGTTGTACTCCTTGTAAAATTATGGAATTTAAGAAATTGGCACGAGGGAACCATGGATCATTTGTGATCAATGTTCTAACTATTTTGAGAGGCATCATTATTATGGCACTGGTTGAATCCATAACTCCGTTCAACTAACCAGCAAGTGTACTGGGTCATCCAAGTAATAAACCTTACGTGAGTAAGGGTCGATCCCACAGAGATTGTTGGTATGAAGCAAGCTATGGTCACCTTGTAAATCTCAGTCAGGCAGATTAAATATTGATTTATGGTTTCGAAAATTAATAATAAAAGGAAATAATAAAAGGGATAGAATACTTATGCAGATTCATTGGTGGGAATTTCAGATAAGCGTATGGAGATGCTGCATGGCTCAAGGACGCCTGCTTTCCTACTGCTTCAACTCAATCTTTCTTACTCCTTTCCATGGCAAGCTGTGTATAGGGGTTCACCATCAGCGGTGGCTACTTTCAATCCTCTCGGGAAAATGGTCCTCTGCGGCTGTCACTCGCATGGCTAATCGTCTGGAGGCATCACCCATGGTTGATGGCTACATCCCATCCTCGCAGTGAAAACTACGCTCACGCACTCTGTCACAGCACGGCTAATCACTGGTTGATTCCCGCTCCTACTGGAATAGAATCCCTTGATTCTTTTGCGTCTGTTACTAACGCCCAGCACTTGCGAGTCTGAAGCACGTCACAGTCATTCATTACCGGAATCCTACTCGGAATACCACAGACAAGGTTAGACTTTCCGGATTCCCAGGATCCTACTCGGAATACCACAGACAAGGTGAGACTTTCCGGATCCTCATAAATGCCTCCATCTATCTAGCTTATACCACGAAGATTCTGTTGGGGAATCTAAGAGATACACATTCAAGCTCGGTTGCATGTAGAACGGAAGTGGTTGTCAATCACGTGCGTTCATAAGTGAGAATGATAATGAGGGTTATCTGATCATCACATTCATCATGTTCTTGGGTGCGAATGAATATCTTGGAATAAGAATAAAAGAGATTTGAATAAAAGAAAATAGAACTGCATTAATACTTGAGGTACAGCAGAGCTCCACACCCTTAATCTATGGTGTGCAGAAACTCCACCGTTGAAAATACATAAGTGAAAGGTTCAGGCATGTCCGAATGGCCAGCCCCCATGATCTGAGAACTATGCGTCCCAAGATGTCAAATACATTAGTTAAATGTTCTATTTATAATAAACTAGCTCCTAGGGTTTACATGAGTAAGTAATTGATGCATAAATCCACTTCCGGGGCCCACTTGGTGTATGTTTGGGCTGAGCTTGATCAATCCACGAGCTGAGGCTTCTCTTGGAGTTGAACTCCGAGTTATGACGTGTTTTGGGCGTTCAACTCCGGATCATGACGTTTTTCTGGCGTTTAACTCCAGACAGCAGCATGTACTTGGCGTTCAACGCCAAGTTACGTCGTCAATTTCCGAATAAAGTATGAACTATTATATATTGCTGGAAAGCCCTGGATGTTTACTTTCCAACGCCGTTGAGAGCGCGCCAATTGGAGTTCTGTAGCTCCAGAAAATCCATTTCGAATGCAGGAAGGTCAGATTCCAACAGCATCAGCAGTCCTTTTGTCAGCCTTTTTCAGAGTTTTGCTCAAGTCCCTCAATTTCAGCCTGAATTTATCTGAAATCACAGAAAAACACACAAACTCATAGTAAAGTCCAGAAATGTGAATTTAACATAAAAACTAATGAAAACATCCCTAAAAAGTAGCTTGAACTTACTAAAAACTACTTAAAAACAATGCCAAAAAGCGTATAAATTATCCGCTCATCAGCACGCCAGCTTAGAATTTCACTTGGGCGTGCCAGTTGAAGGACCAAGTGTGGCACGCCAGTTATTGGACCAAGGCAAGATGCTGGGCGTGGCACGCCAGTTATATTTTCTAGAGAGGGAGATGGGAGGCCAACCATATGGCCGTGCCACTTGGTGTCGAAGGCGTGGCACGCCAGCCACCATTTCTCACTTAGGCGTGCCACTTGAGTCTCAGGCGTGGCGCGCCAACATCACCAATCAACAAGAAGAAGACCTGGGCATGCCACTTGAGTCTTGGGTGTGCCACGCTAGTTCAACTTTCCAGAAGCAAGAAGAAGAAGGAGAAGGCCTGGGCGTGCCACTTGAGGTCGAAGGCGTGGCAAATCAGGCTATCTGAGGTTTTAAAAAGTCTTGGGCGTGCCACTTGAGGTCGAAGGCGTGGCACGCCAGGCTACACAAGTGCTTAAAGAACCCTGGGCGTGCCACTTGGGCTTGAAGGCGTGGCACGCCAGGGATGCCAATGAAGGGGGCGTGCCACTTGAAGAGTTGGGCGTGGCACGCCAAGCCAGATTTAGAGCTGGGCGTGGCACGCCACTGAAGCGCCAGTCACACGCTAGCTGGGACATCACGTTTATTGAGTTTCTTTTCCCTCCAAGTTGTATTTCCCTTTTCACTTTTGTGTTTTCTTTATTTCTAGTGCTAGGAGTAGTATAAATAATCCCTGAAAGTACTGAGAAAGGGGTTAAGCAGTTAGGAAGCTAAGTTGGGGAGTAGAGTTTTTAGTTAGATTTACTTTTTTCACTTTATCATCAGTTCCATCTCTGGTACTTTTCTCTGAGCTATGAGTAGCTAAATTTCCTCTCATTGAGAGAGGGAGCTCTATTGTACTTGATGGATTAATGATAGTTAATTTCTTCTTCTCTTCATCTTCTCTTTGATTTGCTAGAAGGAATTTCGCTTTGATGACTAGTGTTCAATTATCTTGGAAAAGAGATTGAATGGAAAATGGGTTTCATGGGAACCTTGGAAAAGAAAACATGAAACCATGCTAGAAATCCCTTCTCACACTTGAGTAGGATCTGGGTTTTGGTATTTGGATATGGTGACATATAATCCTCCCTCTACTTGGACCTATGATGATGTGTGGTATAATCAGGGACCAAGCATATCTCTCTTCATGAGCAATTAGACCAAGGAATTGGCTATTGATCGAGATCTGAGAGATTGAGTCACCAAGGGATTGGGGCTCAATCAATCAATCATGATTGCCAAGAGGTCAATGAGTTGCATGATTGAAGAGGATATGAGCTGGATTTAATGCAAAGAGACAACATCTCCTGATCTCAGTGAATTCCCCTATTCTTATCTTCCACATTCTTTATAGCTTTCTTTACATTCTGCAAATCCCCATTCCCATTTACAATTAAGTCATTTATGTTTCTGCACTTTACATTATTGCCATTTCTTCTTCTGTACTTTATTGCTTTTATTTACCTTTGAGCCATTTATGTTTCTGCCCATTTATAATTCTGCAATCATAATCTATTCTGTTTAGCTTAACTAATTCACCAATTAATTAAAATTGCTCAAATCTACCAATCTCTGTGGATATGATCCCACTCCATTGTGGGTTATTACTTGACGATAATTTTGGTGCTCTTGCCAAAAGAACAGATTCATTATTTTTTATGGGGAGTGAAATCCGGTTATCAAGTTTTATGGTGCCGTTGCCGGGAATTGGTTTGAATTTGACAATGATTAAATTGATTGGAGAGCTAGATTAAGCATTTTAATTATCTTGTTATTCTTCTTTTAACATTCTTCTTTTCCATTCTGTTTTATTTTTAATTTGATCATTTCAGTTATTCATTGTTCATATTCCCATTCTTCTAACTGTTTGATTAATTGCATCAACCAAGCTAACCACTAATCTTAACTAGAGTGATTCCTTCACTTATCCTCTACTTGCTGTTTATTGAATGTATGACAGGTAGAAGGGGAGAAACTTCATCCTCCTTCGATAGTGAACCTGAGAGGACCTTCCTTAGATTAAGGAGGGAAGCAAGAGGCAAAGGCATAGTTGGAGAGGAAGTAGTGGAGGAAGATCTGAGAACTGCTATGGAGGAAGAGGTGCATAACAATGTTGGAGAGGATGCTGACAATCATGTTGGGCAAGAGAGGAGAGTCTTAGGTTCCTACATCAACCCAAATCCAGGAAATTATGGCAGCAGCATTCTGAAGCCAACAATCCATGCTAACAACTTTTGAGTTGAAACCTCAACTCATCACACTTGTCCAGAATAATTGTTTATATGGAGGAGGTGTCCAAGAGGACCCAAACCAACATCTCACTACATTCTTGAGGATTTGTGACACTGTGAAGTGCAATGGTGTACACCCTGACACCTACAAGCTACTTTTGTTCCCTTTCTCACTCAGAGATAAGGTAGCAAAGTGGTTGGAAGCATTTCCCAAGGAGAGCTTGACTACATGGGATGATGTTGTGAACAAATTTCTAGCAAAATTCTACCCTCCGCAGAGAGTCAACAGACTAAGAGCTGAGGTGCAAACCTTCAGACAGCAAGATGGTGAAACACTTTATGAGGCCTGGGAGAGGTTAATGTCTTAATGAGAATGAAAATCATTGGAAATTAGGAATGGAGAAGTGAATTAAAGGTTTAATTAACAAAATAATTAAATAATTAGTAGTGAAAAAGGAAGAGTTATTGGGAAGAAAAGAATGGGGTGGAAAAGTACATAGAAAGAGAAGAAAAAGATTAAACATCCAACCAAACCCCTATCCCCATTCCCCAACTTGGTTTGTGTGAAAAGTGTGAACACACAACTCTCTCTCTCTCTCTCACTACATTCTCTACTCCTCACTCCCTCTTTCTTCATCTTTGTCTTTAGCTCTGTCTCTTTTTTTCTTTTCTTTTCTTTTCTTTTTCTCTTTCTCAAAAGCCCGCTGTGATTCTAATCTCTTTGTCGCCACAATGCCTCCTATCAACGCAGAATCTACGCTGCCACCAGTCATCGGCAAAATCGGGCCTTACATCGTCTTCATGACACCGCCTTCTATTCCTAAGCCAGCCGAACCTCCCGTTGTCCTCCCACCTTACCCCAACAAGATCTCCCTGCCTCCCGTTCAGCCTCCTCCGCTGCAAATTCAGAATCCCGTTCTCTACTCTGAGAAATCACTCTCCAACGGTTCCATTTCTGGCTTCTTCAGGAATGCTGTCGCTAAGGTTCAAACTGATGAGCACTTTACTCTCTCAGCTTTGCGTCTTAGCTCACTTTGCTGTGCATTACGCTCTACTCGCTTTTCTCTACTGTTTAGGTAATGAAATTTAATGAAAAAAAAGGAGCAAATTTTTTACTTTGAGAAAAAAAAAAGAGTTGAATTTTTTTTTTTAAAATGAGCTGTTAAAAAGTCATGTGATGGAGATGTTGGTGGATGATGATCAGGGATGCTATCTATTTTTAGCAATATCTTGATTTGATTTGGTAACATTATTCTACTCCATTTTATATAGCTAGATTATTATTGTTATTATTATTATAATAATAATGGCTAAATCTAGTGGTTTCTGTTTTCTTCCTTATGTTCCGGTGAGATTCATTATTTTTTATAAAATGCGATTGTTAAGACAAAGTATAGTGTTAAGACACGTTGTTTCTGATAAAGACATTTCAGTTGACCCTGCCAAGGTTGATGTCATTACTAGTATGCCTCACCCCTCTTCTATGAGGGAGGTTTGCTCTTTTCTGGGACATGCAGGGTTTTACAAGCACTTAATTAAGGATTTTAGCAAGATTGCCTTGCCACTATCCCGCTTGTTACAGAAAGATGTGGAGTTTGAGTTTGATGATGCTTACATGGAAGCATTTGAAAGGCTACGGGATTCCCTTACCACAGCACCCATTGTAAGAGGACCCGATTAGACACAACCATTTGAAATTATGTATGATGCCTCCAATTATGCTGTGGGTGCCGTGCTTGCACAGCACGAGAGTAAACTCCCTTACATTGTTGCTTATTCTTCTAAGACATTGGATGCGGCGCAATCCAATTACACCACTACGGAGAAAGAGCTTTTAGCGGTTATTCATGCATTAGACAGATTTAGATCATATTTGCTAGGCACGAAAATAGTGATGTTTACGGATCATGCGGCCTTAAAGTACTTGTTGACAAAGAATGAATCGAAACCTAGACTCATTCGTTGGATCTTGCTCTTGCAAGAATTTGATGTTGAAATTAGGGATCGAAGTGGGTCATAAAACTTAGTTGCGGACCATCTCAGCTGCCTTGAAAATCTTAAATATGACCCATTTCCATTTGATAATATGTTTCCTTTGGATGGTTTGCATGCTATTTCGAATAGCCTTCCTTGGTTTGCACCTATGGCGAATTACTTGGTTGCCAAGGTCTTCCCTCCCAATTTTTCAAAACATCAAAGAGACAAGTTGAGGAGTGATTCCAAGTACTACATTTGGGATGACCCTCACTTGTAGAAATGGGGAGCGGATCAAGTGATTTGTATATGTGTTCCGGAGCCAGAATTCCAATCTATTCTTGAATTTTGTCATTTATCCGAGTGTGGTACCGGTGGCCACACTGGCCCCCAACGGACAGCTAAAAAAGTTTTAGATTGTGGATTCTGGTGGCCGACATTGTTCAAAGATGCAAACCAATATTGTTTGTTATGTCATCAATGTCAGAAGTCACTAAATGCATCCCAAAAAGATGAGATGCCTAATGAGCGGATAATTTATACGCTTTTTGGCATTGTTTTTAGTATGTTTTAGTTAGTTTTTATTACATTTTTATTAGTTTTTAATTAAAAATCACATTTCTGGACTTTACTATGAGTTTGTGTGTTTTTCTGTGATTTCAGGTAATTTCTGGCTAAAATTGAGGGACCTGAGCAAAAATCTGATTCAGAGGCTGACAAAGGACTGCTGATGTTGTTGGATTCTGACCTCCCTGCACTCGAAATGAATTTTCTGGAGCTACAAAACTCCAAATGGCGTGCTCTCAATTGCGTTGGAAATTAGACATCCAGGGCTTTTCAGAAATATTTGATAGTTCATACTTTGCTCGAGTTTAAATGACGTAAACTGGCGCTCAACGCCAGCTCTCTGCCCAATTCTGGAGTCAAACGCCAGAAACACGTGCAAAGCAGACTTAAACGCCCAAACTTGCACCAAAACTGGCGTTTAACTCCAAGAAAAGTCTCTACACGTTTAAAGCTTAAAGCTCAGCCCAAGCACACACCAAGTGGGCCCCAGAAGTGGATTTTTACATCATTTACTTATTTCTGTAACCCTAGTGACTAGTCTGATATAAATAGGACCTTTTACTATTGTATTAGACATCTTTGATTAGTTTTATGCTATCTTAGACCTCCATGGGAGGCTGGCCACTCGGCCATTTCTACCCTATTATCACTTATGTATTTTCAACGGTGGAGTTTCTACACACCATAGATTAAGGTGTGGAGCTCTACTGTACCTCGAGTATTAATGCAATTACTACTATTTTCTATTCAATTCAAGCTTATTCCTATTCTAAGATATTCATTCGCACACAAGAACTTGATGAATGTGATGATTATGTGACGCTCATCATCATTCTCACTTATAAACGCGTGCTTGACAACCACTTCCGTTCTACATGCAAACAAGGCTTGAATGTGTATCTCTTGGATTCCTTAACCAGAGTCTTCGTGGTATAAGCTAGAATTATTGGCGGCTATTCTTGAGAATCTGGAAAGTATAAACCTTGTCTGTGGTATTCCTAGTAGGATCTGGGAAGGGATGGCTGTGACGAGCTTCAAACTCGCGAGTGCTGGGCGTAGTGACAGACGCAAAAGGATTACTGAATCCTATTCCAGTATGATCGAGAACCGACAGATGATTAGCCGTGCTGTGACAGAGCATTTGGACCATTTTCACTGAGAGGACGGGATGTAGCCATTGACAACGGTGACGCCCAACATACAGCTTGCCATGGAAAGGATTAAGAAGGATTGGATGAAGACAGTAGGAAAGCAGAAAGACAGAAGGGATAAAGCATCTCCATACGCTTATCTGAAATTCTCACCAATGAATTACATAAGTACCTCTATCTTTACTTTATGTTTTATTTCTATTTTAATTATCAATTCACCATAAACATTTGAATCCGCCTGACTGAGATTTACAAGATGACCATAGCTTGCTTCATACCAACAATCTCCGTAGGATCGACCCTTACTCACGTAAGGTTTATTACTTGGACGACCCAGTGCACTTGCTGGTTAGTTGTGCGAAGTTGTGACAAAGAATTAAAATTATAAACGCGCATATTTAGTTTTCAGCGCCGTTCCCAAGAAGATGAACCGTCACGATTTCCGCGCACCAATGCCTCAACAACCAATGCTTTTTTGTGAAATTTTTTATGTATGGGGCATAGACTTTATGGGAGCATTTTCTAACTCAAGTGGATATCTTTACATTCTATTGGAGGTTGATTATGCATCAAAGTGGGTGGAAGCGATTTTTACCCAACTTGTTGATGCTAATACTGTGGTTTCTTTCATTAGAAACAATATTGTATGCCGTTATGGGTCGCCACGAGCAATCATGAGCGACCAAGGTACTCACTTTTCCAACAAGAGAATGGAAATATTACTCAAGCAATATAGGATACTACACAAGGTTGCAACTGCTTACCACCCCCAAACTAACGGCTAAGTAGAGGTATCCAACCGAGAGATAAAGAGAATTTTGGAAAAAGTGGTGAATCCACAAAGGAAGGATTGGAGTTCTTGGTTATGAGATGCCTTGTGGGCATATAAGACGGCCTATAAGACTCCGTTAGGGATGAGCCCCTTTCGGATTGTCTGTGGGAAGGCGTGTCACCCCCCAGTTGAGATTGAACATAAGGCCTATTGGGCGGTTAAACAATGCAACATGGACTTCACCAAAGTGGGCATAGCAAGGAAGTTGCAATAAGAAGAACTTAAATGTCTTAGGATAGAAGCCTATGAGAATACAAGGATCTATAAGGAGAAGACTAAGGCATTTCATGATCACCGTATCTGAAAGAAGGATTTTCAAGAGGGTGATGAGGTTCTTCAATACAATTCAAGACTTAGGTTCATGTTCAGAAAGCTCCGTTCAAGGTAGGATGGCCCTTTTAAAGTGAAAGAAGTGAAGCTCTATGGAGTGGTTGAGCTATTCCACCCTCAAAGTGGAGCAACATTCAAAATGAACGGCCATAGGGTGAAAAAGTATCATGGTTATAAGTTACCAAAGGAATTGGAGGTGTATCTTCTTGAGGATGCACCCGGAGGAGAAGGATTTTGAGCCTATGTTAATCCCCTTTGTTCTTAAATTTAGCACTGGTGCACGAAATTGTGATCAATACTTTTCACAACTCAAATAATCCCCGGTAATGAATCCAAAAACTTGGTGCTCAATACCATGGCATTAACACAACTTCGCACAACTAACCAGCAAGTGTACTGGGTCGTCCAAGTAATAAACCTTACGCGAGTAAGGGTCGATCCCACAGAGATTGTTGGTATGAAGCAAGCTATGGTCACCTTGTAAATCTTAGTCAGGCAAACTCAATTGGGTATGGGTGATATACGAATAAAACATAAAGATAAAGATAGAGATACTTATGCAATTCATTGGTGGGAATTTCAGATAAGCGTATGGAGATGCTGTGTTCCTTCTGTCTCTCTGCTTTCCTACTGTCTTCATCCAATCCTTCTTACTCCTTTCCATGGCAAGCTGTATGCAAGGGTTTCACCGTTGTCAGTGGCTACCTCCCATCCTCTCAGTGGAAATGTTCAACGCACCCTGTCACGGCACGGCTATCCAGCTGTCGGTTCTCGATAATGTCAGAATAGAATCCAGTGATTCTTTTGCGTCTGTCACTAACGCCCCACAATCGCGAGTTTGAAGCTCGTCACAGTCATTCAATCATTGAATCCTACTCAGAATACCACAGACAAGGTTTAGACCTTCCGGATTCTCTTGAATGCCGCCATCAATTCTAGCTTATACCACGAAGATTCCGGTTAAAGAATCCAAGAGATATCCACCCAATCTAAGGTAGAACAGAGGTGGTTGTCAGGCACGCGTTCATAGGTGAGAATGATGATGAGTGTCACGGATCATCACATTCATCAAGTTGGAGAACAAGTGATATCTTAGAACAAGAACAAGCGGAATTGAATAGAAGAACAATAGTAATTGCATTAATACTCGAGGTACAGCAGAGCTCCACACCTTAATCTATGGTGTGTAGAAACTCCACCGTTGAAAATACATAAGAACAAGGTCTAGGCATGGCTGTGAGGCCAGCCCCCAATGATCTAAGATAGCATAAAAATGAAGATAGCTACCCAGATGAAAATACAATAGTAAAAGGTCCTACTTATAGAGAACTAGTAGCCTAGGGTTTACAGAGATGAGTAAATGACATAAAAATCCACTTCCGGGCCCACTTGGTGTGTGCTTGGGCTGAGCATTGAAGCATTTTCGTGTAGAGACTCTTCTTGGAGTTAAACGCCAGCTTTTATGCCAGTTTGGGCGTTTAACTCCCACTTTGGTGCCAGTTCCGGCGTTTAACGCTGGGAATTCTGATGGTGACTTTGAACGCCGGTTTGTTCCATCAAATCTTGGGCAAAGTATGGACTATCATATATTGCTGGAAAGCCCAGGATGTCTACTTTCCAACGCCGTTGAGAGCGCGCCAATTGGGCTTTTGTAGCTCCAAAACATCTACTTCGAGTGCAGGGAGGTTAGAATCCAACAGCATCTGCAGTCCTTTTTAGCCTCTGAATCAGATTTTTGCTCAAGTCCCTCAATTTCAGCAAAAAAAATACCTGAAATCACAGAAAAACACACAAACTCATAGTAAAGTCCAGAAAAGTGAATTTTAACTAAAAACTAATAAAAATATACTAAAAACTAACTAGATCATACTAAAAACATACTAAAAACAATGCCAAAAAGCGTACAAATTATCCGCTCATCACAACACCAAACTTAAATTGTTGCTTGTCCCCAAGCAACTGAAAATCAAATAAGATAAAAAGAAGAGAATATACAATGAATTCCAAAAACATCTATGAAGATCAGTATTAATTAGATGAGCGGGGCTTTTAGCTTTTTGCCTCTGAATAGTTTTGGCATCTCACTCTATCCTTTGAAATTCAGAATGATTGGCTTCTTTAGGAACTCAGAATCCAGATAGTGTTATTGATTCTCCTAGTTAAGTATGATGATTCTTGAACACAACTACTTATTGAGTCTTGGCCGTGGCCCAAAGCACTCTGTCTTCCAGTATTACCACCGGATACATACATGCCACAAACACATAATTGGGTGAACCTTTTCAGATTGTGACTCAGCTTTGCTAGAGTCCCCAATTAGAGGTGTCCAGGGTTCTTAAGCACACTCTTTTTGCCTTGGATCACAACTTTTATTTTTTTCTTTTCTCTCTTTTTTTTTCGTTTTCTTTTCTCTTTTTTTTTTCGTTTTTCTCCTTCTTTTTTTTTGTATTCACTGCTTTTTCTTGCTTCAAGAATCATTTTTATGATTTTTCAGATCCTCAGTAACATGTCTCCTTTTTCATCATTCTTTCAAGAGCTAACATTCATGAACCACAAATTCAAAAGACATATGCACTGCTTAAGCATACATTCAGAAAACAAAAGTATTGCCACCACATCAAAATAATTAATCTGTTATAAAATTCAAAATTCATGCAATTCTTCTCTTTTTCAATTAAGAACATTTTTCATTTAAGAGAGGTGATGGATTCATAGGACATTCATAACTTTAAGGCATAGACACTAAGACACTAATGATCACAAGACACAAACATAGATAAACATAAGCATAAATTTTCAAAAAACAGGAAAATAAAGAACAAGGAAATTAAAGAACGGGTCCACCTTAGTGATGGCGGCTTGTTCTTCCTCTTGAAGATCCTATGGAGTGCTTGAGCTCCTCAATGTCTCTTCCTTGTCTTTGTTGCTCCTCTCTCATGATTCTTTGATCTTCTCTAATTTCATGGAGGAGAATGGAATGTTCTTGGTGTTCCACCCTTAGTTGTCCCATGTTAGAACTCAATTCTCCTAGGGAGGTGTTTAGTTGCTCCCAATAGTTTTGTGGAGGAAAGTGCATCCCTTGAGGCATCTCAGGGATTTGATGATGAGAGGGGTCTCTTGTTTGCTCCATCCTCTTCTTAGTGATGGGCTTGTCCTCATCAATGGGGATGTCTCCCTCTATGTCAACTCCAACTAAATAACAGAGGTGACAAATGAGATGAGGAAAGGCTAACCTTGCCAAGGTAGAGGACTTGTCCGCCACCTTATAAAGTTCTTGGGATATCACCTCATGAACTTCTATTTCTTCTCCAATCATGATGCTATGAATCATGATAGCCCGGTCTATAGTAACTTCGGACCGGTTGCTAGTGGGAATGATTGAGCGTTGGATAAACTCCAACCATCCCCTAGCCACGGGTTTGAGGTCATGCCTTCTCAATTGAACCGGCTTTCCTCTTGAATCTCTCTTCCATTGGGCGCCCTCTTCACAAATGACTGTGAGGACTTGGTCTAACCTTTGATCAAAGTTGACCCTTCTAGTGTAAGGGTGTTCATCTCCTTGCATCGTGGGCAAGTTGAATGCCAACCTTACATTTTCCGGACTAAAATCCAAGTATTTCCCCCGAACCATTGTAAGCCAATTCTTTGGGTCCGGGTTCACACTTTGATCATGGTTCTTGGTGATCCATGCATTGGCATAGAACTCTTGAACCATTAAGATTCTGACTTGTTGAATGGGGTTGGTAAGAACTTCCCAGCCTCTTCTTCGAATCTCATGTCGGATCTCCGGATATTCACTCTTTTTGAGTTTGAAAGGGACCTCGGGGATCACCTTCTTTAAGGCCACAACTTCATAGAAGTGGTCTTGATGCACCCTTGAGATGAATCTCTCCATCTCCCATGACTCGGAGGTGGAAGCTTTTGCCTTCCCTTTCCTCTTTCTAGAGGTTTCTCTGGCCTTGGATGCCATAAATGGTTATGGAAAAACAAAAATCAATGCTTTTACCATACCAAACATAAAAGGTTTGCTCGTCCTCGAGCAAAAGAGAAAAGAAGAGAGTAGAAGAAGAAGAAATGAAGTAGATGGAAATGGCTTTGTGGTTGGCCAAAGGGGAGAAGTAGTGTTTTGGTTGTGTGAAAATGAAGGAGTGAAGATGGGTTTATATAGGGGTGAAGAGAGGGGTAGGGTTCGGCTATGGGAGGGTGGGTTTGGGTGGGAAAGTGTTTTGAATTTGAATGGTGAGGTAGGTGGGGTTTTATGAAGGATGGATGTGAGTGGTGAAGAGAAAGATGGGATTTGATAGGTGAAGGGTTTTTGGGGAAGAGGTCATGAGGTGATTGGTGAATGGGTGAAGAAGAGAGAGAGTGGTGGGATGGGTGGGGATCCTGTGGGGCCCACAGATCCTGAGGTGTCAAGGAAAAGTCATCCCTGCACCAGGTGGCGAGCAAAATTGCTCTTTGTGCAAATTCTGGCGTTAAACGCCATGCTGGTGCCCATTTCTGGCGTTTAACGCTAAGTTCTTGCCCTTTACTGGCGTTTAATGCCAGTCTGGTGCCCCTTTCTGGCGTTAAACGCCCAGAATGGTGCCAGACTGGGTGTTAAACGCCCATCTGCTAGCCTTACTGGCGTTTAAACGCCAGCAAGATCTTCCTCCAGGGTGTGCTGTTTTTCTTTCTGTTTTTCATTCTGTTTTTGCTTTTTCAATTGATTTTGTGACTTCTCATGATCATCAACCTACAGAAAACATAAAATAACAAAGGAAAATAGATTAAATATAACATTGGGTTGCCTCTCAACAAGCATTTCTTTAATATCAGTAGCTTGACAGAGGGCCCTCATGGAGCCTCACAGATGCTCAGAGCAATGTTGGAACCTCCCAACACCAAACTTAGAGTTTGAATGTGGGGGTTCAACACTAAACTTAGAAGTTGGTTGTGGCCTCCCAACACCAAACTTAGAGTTTGACTGTGGGGGCTCTGTTTGGCTCTGTTTTGAGAGAAGCTCTTCATGCTTCCTCTCCATGGTGACAGAGGGATATCCTTGAGCCTTAAACACAAAGGATTCTTCATTCACTTGAATGATCAATTCTCCTCTATCAACATCAATCACAGCCTTTGCTGTGGCTAGGAAGGGTCTGCTAAGGATGATGGATTCATCCATGCACTTCCCAGTCTCTAGGACTATGAAATCAGCAGGGATGTAATGGTCTTCAACTTTTACCAGAACATCCTCTACAAGTCCATAAGCTTGTTTTCTTGAGTTATCTGCCATCTCTAGTGAGATTCTTGTAGCTTGCACCTCAAAGATCCCTAGCTTCTCCATTACAGAGAGAGGCATGAGGTTTACACTTGACCTTAAGTCACACAGAGCCTTCTTAATGGTCATGGTGCCTATGGTACAAGGTATTGAAAACTTCCCAGGATCCTGTCTCTTTTGAGGTAATTTCTGCCTAGACAAGTCATCCAGTTCTTTGGTGAGCACAGGAGGTTCATCATCCCAAGTCTCATTTCCAAATAACTTGTCATTTAGCTTCATGATTGCTCCAAGGTATTTAGCAACTTGCTCTTTAGTGACATACTCATCCTCTTCAGAGGAAAAATACTCATCAGAGCTCATGAATGGCAGAAGTAAATTCAATGGAATCTCTATGGTCTCAGTGGGAGCCTCAGATTCCCATGGTTCCTCATTAGGGAACTCATTGGAGGTCAGGGGACGTCCATTGAGGTCTTCCTCAGTGGCGTTCACTGCCTCTCCCTTCTCTCCAAATTCGGCCATGTTGATGGCTTTACACTCTCCTTTTGGATTTTCTTCTGTATTGCTTGGAAGAGTACTAGGAGGGAGTTCAGTAATTTTTTTGCTCAGCTGACCCACTTGTCCCTCCAAGTTTCTAATGGAGGACCTTGTTTCAGTCATGAAACTTTGAGTGGTTTTAATTAGATCAGAGACCATGGTTGCTAAGTCAGAGGTGTTCTGCTTAGAACTCTCTGTCTGTTGCTGAGAAGATGATGGAAAAGGCTTGCTATTGCTAAACCTGTTTCTTCCACCATTATTGTTGTTGAAACCTTGTTGAGGTCTCTGTTGATCCTTCCATGAAAGATTTGGATGATTTCTCCATGAAGGATTATAAGTGTTTCCATAGGGTTCTTCCATGTAATTCACCTCTTCCATTGAAGGGTTCTCAGGATCATAAGCTTCTTCTTCAGATGAAGCTTCCTTAGTACTACCTGGTGCATTTTGCATTCCAGACAGACTTTGAGAAATCAAATTGACTTGCTGAGTCAATATTTTGTTTTGAGCCAATATGGCATTCAGAGTGTCAATCTCAAGAACTCCTTTCTTCTGATTAGCCCATTGTTCACAGGATTCCTTTCAGAAGTGTACATAAATTGGTTATTTGCAACCATTTCAATTAGTTCTTGAGCTTCTGTAGGCGTCTTCTTCAGATGAAGAGATCCTCCAGCAGAGCTATCCAAAGACATCTTGGATAGTTCAGAGAGACCATCATAGAAAATACCTATGATGCTCCATTCAGAAAGCATGTCAGAGGGACACTTTCTGATTAATTGTTTGTATCTTTTCCAAGCTTCATAGAGGGATTCTCCTTCCTTCTGTCTGAAGGTTTGGACTTCCACTCTAAGCTTACTCAATTTTTGAGGTGGAAAGAACTTTGCCAAGAAGGCATTGACTAGCTTTTCCCAAGAGTTCAGGCTTTCTTTAGGTTGTGAGTCCAACCATATCCTAGCTCTGTCTCTTATAGCAAAAGGGAATAGCATAAGTCTGTAGACCTCAGGGTCAACCCCATTAGTCTTGACAGTGTCACAGATTTGCAAGAATTCAGCTAAAAACTGATGAGGATCTTCCAATGGAAGTCCATGGAACTTGCAATTCTGTTGCATTAGAGAAACTAATTGAGGCTTAAGCTCAAAGTTGTTTGCTTCAATGGCAGGGATAGAGATGCTTCTCCCATAGAAGTCGGGAGTAGGTGCAGTAAAGTCACCCAGCACCTTCCTTGCATTGTTGGCATTGTTGTTGTTTTCGGCTGCCATGTGTTCTTCTTCTTTGAAGATTTCTGTTAGGTCCTCTACAGAGAATTGTGCCTTAGCTTCTCTTAGCTTTCGCTTTAAGGTCCTTTCAGGTTCAGGATCAGCCTCAACAAGAATGCTTTAGTCTTTGCTCCTGCTCATATGAAAGAGAAGAAAACAAGGAAATATGGAATCCTCTATGTCACAGTATAGAGATTCCTTGAGGTGTCAGAGGAAAAGAAAAATAGAAGGTAGAAGTAGAGGAATTCGAACTTATCAAGAGAGATGGAGTTCGAATTGTGCATTAAGGAATAGTGTTAGTCCATAAATAGAAGGATGTGAGAAGATGGGAAGAAATTTTCGAAAATTAAGTAAAAGATTTTAAAAACATTTTGAAAAACTTTAATTGATTTTCGAAAACCAAGATTGAGAAAGAAGTAAAGTGATTTTTGAAAAAGATTTTGAAATTAGAAATGAAAAAGATATGATTGAAAACTATTTTGAAAAAGATGTGATTAGGAAGATATGATTTGAAAAACAAATTAAAAAGATTTGATTTTAAAAATTAATAACTTGGCTAACAAGAAAAGATATGATTCAAACATTAAACCTTTCTCAACAGAAAAGGCAACATAACTGAAATGTTGAATCAAATCATTAATTGATAGCAAGTATCTTTGAAAATGGAAAGAAATTGATCTTGAAAAAGATTTGATTGAAAAGATATGATTTGAAAAAGATTTGATTTTGAAAAACTTTGAAAACTTGAAAAAGATTTGCATTAAAAACAAAATCTTCCCTCTTGTGCCATCCTGGCGTTAAACGCCCAGAATGGTGCACATTCTGGCGTTTAACGCCCAAACTACTACCCTTTTGGGCGTTAAACGCCCAGGCAGGCACTCTGGCTGGCGTTTAAACGCCAGTTTGCTTTCATCACTGGGCGTTTTGAACGCCCAGCTTTTTTCTGTGTAATTCCTCTGCTGTATGTTCTGAATTTTCAATTCTCTGTATTATTGACTTGAAAAGACACAAATAAAAAATATTTTTGGATTTTTAATAATGAGGAATAATCAAAATGCAACTGAAATCAAATAAACAATGCATGCAAGACACCAAACTTAAAAGTTTGTATACTATTGACACTAACAGAATGAAAATGCACATGAGAAACAACAAAACACTCAAGTCAAGAGAATTCAAAGATCAGAGCAAGTAAATCATCAAGAACAACTTGAAGATCACTGAAGACACATGAAAAATGCAAGAAAAACAGAAACATGCAATTGACACCAAACTTAACATGAGACTCTAGACTCAAACAAGAAATATTTTTGGATTTTATGATTTTGTAATTTTTTTGATTTTTTTTTCGAAAATTATGTGGAGAAGAAAATAAAGATATCAAAATTCTTAATGAGAATTCCAGGAATCATGCGATGTTAGTCTAAAGCTTCAGTCTAAAGAAATTAGACATGGCTGAACAAGCTTCAGCAGGACATTGCATTCAAGAGCTAAATTGATGAAAATCAATCAACTTTGGTGATGATAAGAACATCACCTTGAAACACTAGAATTCATTCTTAAGAACTCTGAAGATAAATACCTAATCTAAGTAACAAGATGAACCGTCGGTTGTCCAAACTCAACAATCCCCGGCAACGGCGCCAAAAACTTGGTGCACGAAATTGTGATCAATACTTTTCACAACTCAAATAATCCCCAATAATGAATCCAAAAACTTGGTGCTCAATACCATGGCATTAACACAACTTTGCACAACTAACCAGCAAGTGTACTGGGTCGTCCAAGTAATAAACCTTACGCGGGTAAGGGTCGATCCCACAGAGATTGTTGGTATGAAGCAAGCTATGGTCACCTTGTAAATCTTAGTCAGGCAAACTCAATTGGGTATGGGTGATATACGAATAAAACATAAAGATAAAGATAGAGATACTTATGCAATTCATTGGTGGGAATTTCAGATAAGCGTATGGAGATGCTGTGTTCTTTCTGTCTCTCTGCTTTCCTACTGTCTTCATCCAATCCTTCTTACTCCTTTCCATGGCAAGCTGTATGCAAGGGTTTCACCGTTGTCAGTGGCTACCTCCCATCCTCTCAGTGGAAATGTTCAACGCACCCTGTCACGGCACGGCTATCCAGCTGTCGGTTATCGATAATGTCGGAATAGAATCCAGTGATTCTTTTGCGTCTGTCACTAACGCCCCACAATCGCGAGTTTGAAGCTCGTCACAGTCATTCAATCATTGAATCCTACTCAGAATACCACAGACAAGGTTTAGACCTTCCGGATTCTCTTGAATGCCGCCATCAATTCTAGCTTATACCACGAAGATTCCGGTTAAAGAATCCAAGAGATATCCACCCAATCTAAGGTAGAACGGAGGTGGTTGTCAGGCACGCGTTCATAGGTGAGAATGATGATGAGTGTCACAGATCATCACATTCATCAAGTTGGAGAACAAGTGATATCTTAGAACAAGAACAAGCGGAATTGAATAGAAGAACAATAGTAATTGCATTAATACTCGAGGTACAGCAGAGCTCCACACCTTAATCTATGGTGTGTAGAAACTCCACCGTTGAAAATACATAAGAACAAGGTCTAGGCATGGCTGTGAGGCCAGCCCCCAATGATCTAAGATAGCATAAAAATGAAGATAGCTACCCAGATGAAAATACAATAGTAAAAGGTCCTACTTATAGAGAACTAGTAGCCTAGGGTTTACAGAGATGAGTAAATGACATAAAAATCCACTTCCGGGCCCACTTGGTGTGTGCTTGGGCTGAGCATTGAAGCATTTTCGTGTAGAGACTCTTCTTGGAGTTAAACGCCAGCTTTTATGCCAGTTTGGGCGTTTAACTCCCACTTTGGTGCCAGTTCCGGCGTTTAACGCTGGGAATTCTGATGGTGACTTTGAACGCCGGTTTGTTCCATCAAATCTTGGGCAAAGTATGGACTATCATATATTGCTGGAAAGCCCAGGATGTCTACTTTCCAACGCCGTTGAGAGCGCGCCAATTGGGCTTTTGTAGCTCCAAAAAATCTACTTCGAGTGCAGGGAGGTCAGAATCCAACAGCATCTGCAGTCCTTTTTAGCCTCTGAATCAGATTTTTGCTCAAGTCCCTCAATTTCAGCCAAAAAATACCTGAAATCACAGAAAAACACACAAACTCATAGTAAAGTCCAGAAAAGTGAATTTTAACTAAAAACTAATAAAAATATACTAAAAACTAACTAGATCATACTAAAAACATACTAAAAACAATGCCAAAAAGCGTACAAATTATCCGCTCATCACAACACCAAACTTAAATTGTTGCTTGTCCCCAAGCAACTGAAAATCAAATAAGATAAAAAGAAGAGAATATACAATGAATTCCAAAAACATCTATGAAGATCAGTATTAATTAGATGAGCGGGGCTTTTAGCTTTTTGCCTCTGAATAGTTTTGGCATCTCACTCTATCCTTTGAAATTCAGAATGATTGGCTTCTTTAGGAACTCAGAATCCAGATAGTGTCATTGATTCTCCTAGTTAAGTATGATGATTCTTGAACACAGCTACTTATTGAGTCTTGGCCGTGGCCCAAAGCACTCTGTCTTCCAGTATTACCACCGGATACATACATGCCACAGACACATAATTGGGTGAACCTTTTCAGATTGTGACTCAGCTTTGCTAGAGTCCCCAATTAGAGGTGTCCAGGGTTCTTAAGCACACTCTTTTTGCCTTGGATCACAACTTTTATTTTTTTCTTTTCTCTCTTTTTTTCGTTTTCTTTTCTCTTTTTTTTCGTTTTTCTCCTTCTTTTTTTTTGTATTCACTGCTTTTTCTTGCTTCAAGAATCATTTTTATGATTTTTCAGATCCTCAGTAACATGTCTCCTTTTTCATCATTCTTTCAAGAGCCAACATTCATGAACCACAAATTCAAAAGACATATGTACTGTTTAAGCATACATTCAGAAAACAAAAGTATTGCCACCACATCAAAATAATTAATCTGTTATAAAATTCAAAATTCATGCAATTCTTCTCTTTTTCAATTAAGAACATTTTTCATTTAAGAGAGGTGATGGATTCATAGGACATTCATAACTTTAAGGCATAGACACTAAGACACTAATGATCACAAGACACAAACATAGATAAACATAAGCATAAATTTTCGAAAAACAGGAAAATAAAGAACAAGAAAATTAAAGAACGGGTCCACCTTAGTGATGGCGGCTTGTTCTTCCTCTTGATGATCCTATGGAGTGCTTGAGCTCCTCAATGTCTCTTCCTTGTCTTCGTTGATCCTCTCTCATGATTCTTTGATCTTCTCTAATTTCATGGAGGAGAATGGAATGTTCTTGGTGTTCCACCCTTAGTTGTCCCATGTTGGAACTCAATTCTCCTAGGGAGGTGTTTAGTTGCTCCCAATAGTTTTGTGGAGGAAAGTGCATCCCTTGACGCATCTCAGGGATTTGATGATGAGAGGGGCCTCTTGTTTGCTCCATCCTCTTCTTAGTGATGGGCTTGTCCTCATCAATGGGGATGTCTCCCTCTATGTCAACTCCAACTAAATAACAGAGGTGACAAATGAGATGAGGAAAGGCTAACCTTGCCAAGGTAGAGGACTTGTCCGCCACCTTATAAAGTTCTTGGGATATCACCTCATGAACTTCTATTTCTTCTCCAATCATGATGCTATGAATCATGATAGCCCGGTCTATAGTAACT
Organism: Arachis stenosperma; assembly: GCF_014773155.1. Lineage (NCBI taxonomy): Eukaryota > Viridiplantae > Streptophyta > Magnoliopsida > Fabales > Fabaceae > Arachis > Arachis stenosperma. The sequence goes on along the minus strand of NC_080386.1, from coordinate 34,543,258 downwards.
TCAGACCGGTTGCTAGTGGGAATGATTGAGCGTTGGATAAACTCCAACCATCCCCTAGCCACGGGTTTGAGGTCATGCCTTCTCAATTGAACCGGCTTTCCTCTTGAATCTCTCTTCTATTGGGCGCCCTCTTCACAAATGACTGTGAGGACTTGGTCCAACCTTTGATCAAAGTTGACACTTCTAGTGTAAGGGTGTTCATCTCCTTGCATCGTGGGCAAGTTGAATGCCAACCTTACATTTTCCGGACTAAAATCCAAGTATTTCCCCCGAACCATTGTAAGCCAATTCTTTGGGTCCGGGTTCACACTTTGATCATGGTTCTTGGTGATCCATGCATTGGCATAGAACTCTTGAACCATTAAGATTCCGACTTGTTGAATGGGGTTGGTAAGAACTTCCCAACCTCTTCTTCGGATCTCATGTCGGATCTTCGGATATTCACTCTTTTTGAGTTTGAAAGGGACCTCGCGGATCACCTTCTTTAAGGCCACAACTTCATAGAAGTGGTCTTGATGCACCCTTGAGATGAATCTCTCCATCTCCCATGACTCGGAGGTGGAAGCTTTTGCCTTCCCTTTCCTCTTTCTAGAGGTTTCTCCGGCCTTGGATGCCATAAATGGTTATGGAAAAACAAAAAGCAATGCTTTTACCACACCAAACTTAAAAGGTTTGCTCGTCCTCGAGCAAAAGAGAAAAGAAGAGAGTAGAAGAAGAAGAAATGAAGTAGATGGAAATGGCTTTGTGGTTCGGCCAAAGGGGGAGAAGTAGTGTTTAGGTTGTGTGAAAATGAAAGAGTGAAGATGGGTTTATATAGGGGTGAAGAGAGGGGTAGGGTTTGGCTATGGGAGGGTGGGTTTGGGTGGGAAAGTGTTTTGAATTTGAATGGTGAGGTAGGTGGGGTTTTATGAAGGATGGATGTGAGTGGTGAAGAGAAAGATGGGATTTGATAGGGGAAGGGTTTTTGGGGAAAAGGTCATGAGGTGATTGGTGAATGGGTGAAGAAGAGAGAGAGTGGTGGGGTGGGTAGGGATCCTGTGGGGTCCACAGATCCTGAGGTGTCAAGGAAAAGTCATCCCTGCACCAGGTGGCGAGCAAAATTGCTCTTTGTGCAAATTCTGGCGTTAAACGCCATGCTGGTGCCCATTTCTGGCGTTTAACGCCAAGTTCTTGCCCTTTACTGGCGTTTAACGCCAGTCTGGTGCCCCTTTCTGGCGTTAAACGCCCAGAATGGTGCCAGACTGGGCGTTAAACGCCCATCTGCTAGCCTTACTGGCGTTTAAACGCCAGCAAGATCTTCCTCCAGGGTGTGCTCTTTTTCTTTCTGTTTTTCATTCTGTTTTTGCTTTTTCAATTGATTTTGTGACTTCTCATGATCATCAACCTACAGAAAACATAAAATAACAAAGGAAAATAGATAAAATATAACATTGGGTTGCCTCCCAACAAGCGCTTCTTTAATGTCAGTAGCTTGACAGAGGGCTCTCATGGAGCCTCACAGATGCTCAGAGCCATGTTGGAACCTCCCAACACCAAACTTAGAGTTTGAATGTGGGGGTTCAACACCAAACTTAGAAGTTGGTTGTGGCCTCCCAACACCAAACTTAGAGTTTGACTGTGGGGGCTCTGTTTGGCTCTGTTTTGAGAGAAGCTCTTCACGCTTCCTCTCCATGGTGACAGAGGGATATCCTTGAGCTTTAAACACAAAGGATTCTTCATTCACTTGAATGATCAATTCTCCTCTATCAACATCAATCACAGCTTTTGCTGTGGCTAGGAAGGGTCTGCCAAGGATGATGGATTCATCCATGCACTTTCCAGTCTCTAGGACTATGAAATCAGCCTCTACAAGTCCATAAGCTTGTTTTCTTGAGTTGTCTGCCATCTCTAGTGAGATTCTTGCAGCTTGCACCTCAAAGATCCCTAGCTTCTCCATTATGGAGAGAGGCATGAGGTTTACACTTGACCCTAAGTCACACAGAGCCTTCTTAATGGTCATGGTGCCTATGGTACAAGGTATTGAAAACTTCCCAGGATCCTGTCTCTTTTGAGGTAATTTCTGCCTAGACAAGTCATCCAGTTCTTTGGTGAGCACAGGAGGTTCATCATCCCAAGTCTCATTTCCAAATAACTTGTCATTTAGCTTCATGATTGCTCCAAGGTATTTAGCAACTTGCTCTTTAGTGACATACTCATCCTCTTCAGAGGAAGAATACTCATCAGAGCTCATGAATGGCAGAAGTAAATTCAATGGAATCTCTATGGTCTCAGTGGGAGCCTCAGATTCACATGGTTCCTCATTAGGGAACTCATTGGAGGTCAGGGGACGTCCATTGAGGTCTTCCTCAGTGGCGTTCACTGCCTCTCCCTTCTCTCCAAATTCGGCCATGTTGATGGCTTTACACTCTCCTTTTGGATTTTCTTCTGTATTGCTTGGAAGAGTACTAGGAGGGAGTTCAGTAATTTTCTTGCTCAGCTGACCCACTTGTCCCTCTAAGTTTCTAATGGAGGACCTTGTTTCAGTCATGAAACTTTGAGTGGTTTTAATTAGATCAGAGACCATGGTTGCTAAGTCAGAGGTGTTCTGCTTAGAACTCTCTGTCTGTTGCTGAGAAGATGATGGAAAAGGCTTGCTATTGCTAAACCTGTTTCTTCCACCATTATTGTTGTTGAAACCTTGTTGAGGTCTCTGTTGATCCTTCCATGAAAGATTTAGATGATTTCTCCATGAAGGATTATAGGTGTTTCCATAGGGTTCTCCCATGTAATTCACCTCTTCCATTGAAGGGTTCTCAGGATCATAAGCTTCTTCTTCAGATGAAGCTTCCTTAGTACTGCCTGGTGCATTTTGCATTCCAAACAGACTTTGAAAAATCAAATTGACTTGCTGAGTCAATATTTTATTCTGAGCCAATATGGCATTCAGAGTGTCAATCTCAAGAGCTCCTTTCTTCTGATTAGCCCATTGTTCACAGGATTCCTTTCAGAAGTGTACATGAATTGGTTATTTGCAACCATTTCAATTAGTTCTTGAGCTTCTGTAGGCGTCTTCTTCAGATGAAGAGATCCCCCAGCAGAGCTATCCAAAGACATCTTGGATAGTTCAGAGAGACCATCATAGAAAATACCTATGATGCTCCATTCAGAAAGTATGTCAGAGGGACACTTTCTGATTAATTGTTTGTATCTTTCCCAAGCTTCATAGAGGGATTCTCCTTCCTTCTGTCTGAAGGTTTGGACTTCCACTCTAAGCTTACTCAATTTTTGAGGTGGAAAGAACTTTGCGAAGAAGGCATTGACTAGCTTTTCCCAAGAGTTCAGGCTTTCTTTAGGTTGTGAGTCCAACCATATCCTAGCTCTGTCTCTTATAGCAAAAGGGAATAGCATAAGTCTGTAGACCTCAGGGTCAACCCCATTAGTCTTGACAGTGTCACAGATTTGCAAGAATTCAGCTAAAAACTGATGAAGATCTTCCAATGGAAGTCCATGGAACTTGCAATTCTGTTGCATTAGAGAAACTAATTGAGGCTTAAGCTCAAAGTTGTTTGCTCCAATGGCAGGGATAGAGATGCTTCTCCCATAGAAGTCGGGAGTAGGTGCAGTAAAGTCACCCAGCACCTTCCTTGCATTGTTGGCATTGTTGTTATTTTCGGCTGCCATGTGTTCTTCTTCTTTGAAGATTTCTGTTAGGTCCTCTACAGAGAATTGTGCCTTAGCTTCTCTTAGCTTTCGCTTCAAGGTCCTTTCAGGTTCAAGATCAGCCTCAACAAGAATGCTTTAGTCTTTGCTCCTGCTCATATGAAAGAGAAGAAAACAAGGAAATATGGAATCCTCTATGTCACAGTATAGAGATTCCTTGAGGTGTCAGAGGAAAAGAAAAATAGAAGGTAGAAGTAGAGGAATTCGAACTTATCAAGAGAGATGGAGTTCGAATTGTGCATTAAGGAATAGTGTTAGTCCATAAATAGAAGGATGTGAGAAGATGGGAAGAAATTTTCGAAAATTAAGTAAAAAATTTTAAAAACATTTTGAAAAAACTTTAATTGATTTTCGAAAACCAAGATTGAGAAAGAAGTAAAGTGATTTTTGAAAAAGATTTTGAAATTAGAAATGGAAAAGATATGATTGAAAACTATTTTGAAAAAGATGTGATTAGGAAGATATGATTTGAAAAACAAATTAAAAAGATTTGATTTTAAAAATTAATAACTTGGCTAACAAGAAAAGATATGATTCAAACATTAAACCTTTCTCAACAGAAAAGGCAACATAACTGAAATGTTGAATCAAATCATTAATTGATAGCAAGTATCTTTGAAAATGGAAAGAAATTGATTTTGAAAAAGATTTGATTGAAAAGATATGATTTGAAAAAGATTTGATTTTGAAAAACTTTGAAAACTTGAAAAAGATTTGCATTAAAAACAAAATCTTCCATCTTGTGCCATTCTGGCGTTAAACGCCCAGAATGGTGCACATTCTGGCGTTTAACGCCCAAACTACTACCCTTTTGGGCGTTAAACGCCCAGGCAGGCACTCTGGCTGGCGTTTAAACGCCAGTTTGCTTTCCTCACTGGGCGTTTTGAACGCCCAGCTTTTTTCTGTGTAATTCCTCTGCTGTATGTTCTGAATTTTCAATTCTCTGTATTATTAACTTGAAAAGACACAAATAAAAAATATTTTTGGATTTTTAATAATGAGGAATAATCAAAATGCAACTGAAATCAAATAAACAATGCATGCAAGACACCAAACTTAAAAATTTGTATACTATTGACACTAACAGAATGAAAATGCACATGAGAAACAACAAAACACTCAAGTCAAGAGAATTCAAAGATCAGAGCAAGTAAATCATCAAGAACAACTTGAAGATCACTGAAGACACATGAAAAATGCAAGAAAAACAGAAACATGCAATTGACACCAAACTTAACATGAGACTCTAGACTCAAACAAGAAATATTTTTGGATTTTATGATTTTGTAATTTTTTTGATTTTTTTTTCGAAAATTATGTGGAGAAGAAAATAAAGATATCAAAATTCTTAATGAGAATTCCAGGAATCATGCGATGTCAGTCTAAAGCTTCAGTCTAAAGAAATTAGACATGGCTGAACAAGCTTCAGCAGGACATTGCATTCAAGAGCTAAATTGATGAAAATCAATCAACTTTGGTGATGATAAGAACATCACCTTGAAACACTAGAATTCATTCTTAAGAACTCTGAAGATAAATACCTAATTTAAGCAACAAGATGAACCGTCAGTTGTCCAAACTCAACAATCCCCGGCAACGGCGCCAAAAACTTGGTGCACGAAATTGTGATCAATACTTTTCACAACTCAAATAATCCCCGATAATGAATCCAAAAACTTGGTGCTCAATACCATGGCATTAACACAACTTCGCACAACTAACCAGCAAGTGTACTGGGTCGTCCAAGTAATAAACCTTACGCGAGTAAGGGTCGATCCCACAGAGATTGTTGGTATGAAGCAAGCTATGGTCACCTTGTAAATCTTAGTCAGGCAAACTCAATTGGGTATGGGTGATATACGAATAAAACATAAAGATAAAGATAGAGATACTTATGCAATTCATTGGTGGGAATTTTAGATAAGCGTATGGAGATGCTGTGTTCCTTCCGTCTCTCTGCTTTCCTACTGTCTTCATCCAATCCTTCTTACTTCTTTCCATGGCAAGCTGTATGCAAGGGTTTCACCGTTGTCAGTGGCTACCTCCCATCCTCTCAGTGGAAATGTTCAACGCACCCTGTCACGGCACGGCTATCCAGCTGTCGGTTCTCGATCATGTCGGAATAGAATCCAGTGATTCTTTTGTGTCTGTCACTAACGCCCCACAATCATGAGTTTGAAGCTCGTCACAGTCATTCAATCGTTGAATCCTACTCAGAATACCACAGACAAGGTTTAGACCTTCCGGATTCTCTTGAATGCCGCCATCAATTCTAGCTTATACCACGAAGATTTCGGTTAAAGAATCCAATAGATATCCACCCAATCTAAGGTAGAACGGAGGTGGTTGTCAGGCACGCGTTCATAGGTGAGAATGATGATGAGTGTCACGGATCATCACATTCATCCAGTTGGAGAACAAGTGATATCTTAGAACAAGAACAAGCGGAATTGAATAGAAGAACAATAGTAATTGCATTAATACTCGAGGTACAGCAGAGCTCCACACCTTAATCTATGGTGTGTAGAAACTCCACCGTTGAAAATACATAAGAACAAGGTCTAGGCATGGTCGTGAGGCCAGCCCCCAATGATCTAAGATAGCATAAAAATGAAGATAGCTACCCAGATGAAAATACAATAGTAAAAGGTCCTACTTATAGAGAACTAGTAGCCTAGGGTTTACAGAGATGAGTAAATGACATAAAAATCCACTTCCGGGCCCACTTGGTGTGTGCTTGGGCTGAGCATTAAAGCATTTTCGTGTAGAGACTCTTCTTGGAGTTAAACGCCAGCTTTTATGCCAGTTTGGGCGTTTAACTCCCACTTTGGTGCCAGTTCCGGCGTTTAACGCTGGGAATTCTGATGGTGACTTTGAACGCCGGTTTGGGCCATCAAATCTTGGGAAAAGTATGGACTATCATATATTTCTGAAAAGCCCAGGATGTTTACTTTCCAACGCCGTTGAGAACGCGCCAATTGGGCTTCTGTAGCTCCCGAAAATCCACTTTGAGTGCTGGGAAGTCAGAATCCAACAGCATCTGCAGTCATTTTTAGTCTCTGAATCAGATTTTTGCTCAGGTCCCTCAATTTCAGCCAGAAAATACCTGAAATCACAGAAAAACACACAAACTCATAGTAAAGTCCAGAAAAGTGAATTTTAACTAAAAACTAATAAAAATATACTAAAAACTAACTAGATCATACTAAAAACATACTAAAAACAATGCCAAAAAGCGTACAAATTATCCGCTCATCAAGCACATTACTAGCCTTAAACCGAAAATTAATAAATGTACTTCATTTGTATCTTTGATTAGCTTAGGCTAGTGGGAGTGTATATCATTTTAGTATAGGAAAGTTTGGGAACATTAGGTGAGGTAAAAGTGAATTTTTTGTATTTTTAAAGATCTTGAGGATTGGGAACATTAATTGGGTGATTTGGACATCTCATGAGTCTTGTTGAAAAAAAATTTTTGAAAAGAATTTGGGTACATATCCATGCATTTATTACATAAACCATATGCATTAGTGTCTTGTGTAGATAGAAAGAAAAAGGGGACAAAATACCCCCAACAAAAAAAAAATGAAAAATGAATGAAGGAAAAAAAGAGAGAAAAGGAAAGAAAGCAATAAAAGGGAACAAAGTGCACCCAAAGTAAAATGGTAATGACAATGCATATGGGTTGTACTTAAAAGGAGGATGCATGAGTATGTAAGAAAGGGTAAATAATGGGTAGTTAGGCTTTACATTGTAGTTATAGGAATTGTCTTAGGTTAGGTGGGAAGTTTAGGTTAATCGAAGATTCAAATTCTAGTCCACTTAACCAAATACAACCCTACCTTCACCCTAACCCCATTACAACCCTTGAAAAGACCTCTTGATATGTGTATTTATGCATTGAACATATGTTGATTGGTGGAAGAAGAACAAGCCTTGGAAAGCAATATTAGATGAGAATTGAGAGAATCAACCCTCAAACACTTGAGTGACGAGAGTGAATATACACTTTCGGTGAGGGTTCTACGCTCGATATCATGTTCTCCGCTTTCACAAGCTTTTATCTTGCAAGTTCACTCATACTTTATTTTAGAGTTTAGATTAGTGGAGTTTACTTATCATCACACTATTTTTAGCCCTATGTGTTCACATATGCTCTTGGGAGATTGATTTACTTTAACCAAATGGGTAAAAGCATTTGCATTAGTTGCATCCATGTAGGTAAATTGCATTTCATAATTCTCATTCTCCTATGTTCTTCGGTCTTTTAATTCTTAGCATGAGGACATGCTTAGTTTAAGTGTGGAGAGTTTTGATAAACCCCAATTTTAGGGTTTATCTTGTGTAGAATTGGTGGGTTTTATCAACATTTTTCACACTTATTCATATAAATTGCATGTTTTTGTGATTCCTTCCTAATTGTTCTTCATAGTTTAAAACATGCTTATTTAACCTTAAAAATGCTAAATTTTAATCCTCTTCTATTACCATTCGATGCCGTGATGTGTTTATTAAGTGGGTTCAGGATCTATAGGGTAAGAATGGCTTAGAAGATGGAAAGGAAGTATGCAAAAGTGGAAAGAACATGAAGAATACAGCTTTGGAGAAGTTGGTACCGACGCGCACGCGTGAATGACATGTACGCGTGGCATAGTGCAGCATTGGCTGACACGCATGCTTGACTGACGCGTACGCATGGCCGGTGGAGCTCTTATGACGCGCATGCGTGGCCGACACGCACGCGTGAGGCCCAGCACGTGACTCACTAATGGAAAACGTGGCTGGCAATTTCTAAGAGACTCCATGCCCAAATCCAACTTGATTCTGAATGGAAAAGACCCAAGAATTGATGGGAGAATGGGGGAATCAATCATACACAACCTACACATAATTTTAGCTAGTTTTTGGTTCTTGTTTATTAGAGAGAGAAACTCTTACTTCTCTCTAGGTTTTAGTTTGTTTTGATCTTCCTTTGTTGAATTTCTGAATTGGGTCTTGTTAATTCTAGTTTCAATTACTTAACCTTAGTTCTCTAGTCATAATTTTGTTTAGATCTTGTGTTGGAATTGTGTTTTCTTGTTATTTTCCCTTTTCTTCTGATTTTATAAACTTTATTGATTTTGAATTTCTATTAATGCATTAATGTTTATAGTGTTACTTGAGTTGCTTTCTATTGATAATTGTTAGTGGGTAATTGTAATTTCTAGTTAATTTTTCAATTTAAATATGTCTTTAGTTAGTGCCTTCCATGTGTTTGATGAAATGTTTCCTTTGATTATGGAGTAGTTTTCTATACTCCTGGCCTAGGCTAAGGGAATTGGGTGACCTTGAGTCATTGGGTCTAATTGAATTGGTAATTTAAGAACCCTTGTTGGTCAAATTGATACCCATTGACACTAATCTACTACTAAGCCAATTGATAGTTAGATTAGGACTTATGAGTTGAAGTTGATCAAGCCTATTTGACATACTTCACTTGTAGAAGTAGACATGATGGGCTTGGTTCCTCATAATTTTCAATATATGGTTATTAGACAAGAATGGTGATCCCAATTTCTATGCCTTAGCCAAGAATCCTTTTTATAATTCATATTTGAATTAGTTTGGTTGTTTACTTAGTTCTAAAATAGAAGTAGATTTATATGTCATCTTGTTAGATTGCACTTACTTATACCTTGCTTTAATTGCTTTGATTTAGTTTCTTACATTTTAAGTTTCTTGCATGCTAAGCTTTAGTAGTTTAAATTCTTGCTCATATACCTTTCAACCCTGGAATTCTAACCAATATTGATACACATGCTTGCCCGTTCTCTTGAGGACGATCCGAGACCATTACTCTCGGTTACTTTTTATTGGGGTTAAATTTGTGACAACCATATTAAAATTTGATCGAGGGGTTATTCGTCGGTTTAGGACTGTACTATGACATAATCTTTGTTGATAAAATCTAGACCGACGGTTACCGCTTCATCAGTAGGCAAATCGGGCAGCCTGTTCTCCTCCCCGATTTGGTATACCTCCTTGAGATGCCTTTTCTGTAATGACTTAGTCATTCTTTCTCCAGCAAATTCTCCATTTATCATGTCTATGTGTTGTTTTGGAGGGGGTATGAGGTGGAAGCTCTTGTCGTCCTTTATCTTCTTCCCTTCTTCTCTTCCTCATGTCACCCGATCTATCAGCCAGGTATCTTTCTAATTGGCCTTCTCTGGTCAATTTTTCTATGACATTCTTCAAGTCATAGCATTCATTGGTGGAATGTACATAGAGTTTATGATACTCACAGTATTTTATCTGACTTCCTGCCTTTTTATATTTGATCAGATGAGGAGGTGGAAGCTTCTCTGTGTGGCATATCTCTTTGTAAACATCCACTAGAGAGACTCTAAAGGGAGTGTAGCTGTGGTATCATCGGAGCTTTTCTAAGTGTTGTTCTTCCTTCTTCTTAGGCTCTTTTTCCTTTTCTCGAGCTTAATAGGGCAGATTTGGTCGTTGAAAATGTTTCTTGAGTGGGAAATTCTCCTCCATATTAATATATTTTTTTGCCCTTTCTTGGACTTTGTTCAGGGAAATTGGGTGCCGCTTGGATATGGACTGAGAGAATGGCCCTTCTCTAAGGTCGTTGACTAATGCCATGATGATGGCCTCAGTGGGCAAATTCTAAATCTCCAAGCATGCCTTGTTGAACCTTTCCATGTAGTCTCGGAGGGTTTTCCCGACCTCTTACTTAACTCACAGAAAGCTCGAGGAGTGCTTTGTTTTATCCTTTTGGATAGAGAATCTGGTTAAAAATTTTCTAGCCAGGTCATCAAAGCCAGTTACCGACCTGGAGGGTAGGTTATCAAACCACTTCATGGCCGTTTTCATCAAAGTAGTCAGGAAAGATTTGTAACGGTTGGCATCAGAGGCATTAGCTAGGTACATCCTACTTTTAAAGTTGCTGAGATGGTGCCTCAACTCGGTCGTTTCATCGTAGAGATCCATGTCGGGGGTTTTGAATTTTCTAGGAACTTTGGCGCGTATGATCTCTTCTATGAATGAATCTTCTCCACCTAGAGGGCTTTCTTCCCGATTGGCCCAGTTATTTCGATTGCGATAGTCGGCTTCTAACTTCAAGAGCTTTTCTTCTAGCTCCCTCTGTCGTCTTACTTCCCTCCAAAATTCCTGTTCTGTTTCTCTTTGCCGCTTAGGTTCATGCTCGAGCTATTCTAGTCGTTCTTGTTGGTCACGGACTAGACCTAGTATCTCTGCTATTTGAGGGGGCTCTACATCTTCGGGGGGATGGATTTTCGAATGAATTTGCCTTAGCTAGGGGTTCCCCTATGCATCTTCCCCATGAGAACTATTCAGTTTGGTGTAGTGGACGTAGTATAAGGGTGTTACCCTCTGATTGGGGCTCAGCTTCAGATTCAGATGCCGTATGGCCGTCTTTATACTGGTTGTTCGCTGGTGCACGAATCCCCACACTTTCGTACAGTTGTACCAGCAAGTACATTGGGTCGTCCAAGTAATACCTGAGCGAGTCAGGGTCGATCCCACGAGGATTGTGGTTTGAAGAAAGCTATGGTTATCTTGCAGGTCTTAGTCAGGCAAAATCAAGAAGTTGTTGGATTGAGGCTTAATTGCATTAAAGGAATATTGTATAAATTACTTTTTATATTTGAAAGGAATCAGTAATGGGAATATGGTTTAGGATTGGAGTGGCTTTGTCTTTTTGAATTAACTCTGGTATTACTGTCTCTTTACTTGTGAATGACTTCTTCTATCGTAGGCTATATGTGATCAACGCCGTTGGCCGTGGTCATTGGTGGACGAAATTGTGATTCCTATTTTGTGCCTTTTGGCATCATTGTGAAATTATTCCTTTTAGAAATTGACCTTCTTTCACAACTCCGTTCAACTAACCAGCAAGTGTACTGGGTCGTCCAAGTAATAACCTTACGTGAGTAAGGGTCGAATCCACAGAGATTGTTGGTATGAAGCAAGCTATGGTCACCTTGTAAATCTCAGTTAGGCGGATTAAATATTGATTTATGGGTTTCGAAAATAGAAATAAGAAAATAAATAATAAAAGAGATAGAAATACTTATGTAGATTCATGGGTAGGAACTTCAGATAAGCTGAATGGAGATGCTGTAGAGCTCTCGGACGCCTGCTCTCCTATTCCTTCTATTCAATCCTTCTTACTCCTTTCCATGGCAAGCTTTGTATAGGGGTTCACCATCAACTGTGGCTACTTTCATTCCTCTCGGGGAAATATCCTATGCGGCTGTCACTCGCACAGCTAACCAGTCTGGAGGCATCACCCATGGCTGATGGCTACATCCCATCCTCGCAGTGAAAGCTAATGCTCACGCACTCTGTCACAGTACGGCCAATCACCGGTTGGTTCCCGCTTCCTACTGGAATAGAATCCCTCTTTTGCGTCTGTCACTGACGCCCAGCAGGTTGCAAGTTTGAAGCACGTCACAGTCATTCATTACCGGAATCCTACTCGGAATACCACAGACAAGGTTAGACTTTCCGGATTCCCAAGATCCTACTCGGAACACCACAGACAAGGTTGGACTTTCCGGATCCTCATAAATGCCGCCATCCATCTAGCTTATACCACGAAGATTCTGTTGGGGAATCTAAGAGATACACATTCAAGCTTGTGTTGCATGTAGAACGGAAGTGGTTGTCAATCACGCGCGTTCATCAGTGAGAATGATGATGAGGGTTATTAACTCATCACATTCATCATGTTCTTGGGTACGAATGAATATCTTGGAATAAGAATAAAAGAGGAATTGAATAGAAGAAAATAGAACTTCATTAATCTTTTAGGTACAGCAGAGCTCCACACCCTTAATCTATGGTGTGCAGAAACTCCACCGTTGAAAATACATAAGCAAAAGGTCCAGGCATGGCCGAATGGCCAGCCCCCTAAAACGTGATCACAGGATAGAAAATACAATCCAGGATGTCTAATACAATAGTAAAAGGTCCTATATATACTAGACTAGCTACTAGGGTTTACATGAGTAAGTAATTGATGCATAAATTCACTTCCGGGGCCCACTTGGTGTGTGCTTGGGCTGAGCTTGATCAATCCACGAGCTAAGGCATTTCTTGGCGTTGAACTTTGAGTTATGACGTGTTTTGGGCGTTCAACTCCGGATCATGACGTTTTTCTGGCGTTTTACTCCAGACAGCAGCATGAACTTGGCGTTTAACGCCAAGTTACGTCGTCAATCTTCGAATAAAGCATGGACTATTATATATTGCTGGAAAGCCCTAGATGTTTACTTTCCAACGCCGTTGAGAGCGCGCCATTTGGAGTTCTGTAGCTCCAGAAAATCCATTTCGAGTGCAGGGAGGTCAGAATCCAACAGCATCAGCAGTCCTTTTGTCAGCCTTTTTCAGAGTTTAGCTCAAATCCCTTAATTTCAGTCAGAATTTACCTGAAATCACAGAAAAACACACAAACTCATAGTAAAGTCCAGAAATGTGAATTTAACATAAAAACTAATGAAAACATCCCTAAAAGTAGCTTAAACTTATTAAAAACTATGTAAAAACTATGCCAAAAAGCGTATAAATTATCCGCTCATCACAACACCAAACTTAAATTGTTGCTTGTCCCCAAGCAACTGAAAATCAAATAGGATAAAAAGAAGAGAATATACTATAAAGTCCAAAATATCAATGGATATTAATTTAATTACATGAGCGGGACTTGTAGCTTTTTGCTTCTGAACAGCTTTGGCATCTCACTTTTTCCTTTGTAGTTTAGAGGTATTGGCGTCTCTGGGGGAATTTAGAATTTGGGATAGTGTTATTGACTTTCTTAGTTAAGCATGTTGATTCTTGAACACAGCTACTCATGAGTCTTGGCTGTGGCCCTAAGCATTTTGTCTTCCAGTATTACCACCGGATACACAAATGCCACAGACACATAACTGGGTGAACCTTTCAGATTGTGACTTAGCTTTGCTAAAGTCCCCAATTAGTGGTGTCCAGAGCTCTTAAGCACACTCTTTGCTTTGGATCACGACTTTAACCACTCAGTCTCAAGCTTTTCACTTGGACCTTCATGACACAAGCACATGGTTAGGGACAGCTTGATTTAGCCGCTTAGGCCCGGATTTAATTTCCTTGGGCCCTCCTATCCATTGATGCTCAAAGCCTTGGATCCTTGCTTTAGAATTTTCGCCTCTTTTTTTTTTTTTTCACTGCTTTTTCTTGCTTCAAGAATCAATTTCATGATGTTTTTCAGATCATCAATAACATTTTTCTTTGTTCCTCATTCTTTCAAGAGCCAACAATTTTAAACACTCATAAACAACAAGATCAAAAGACATATGCACTGTTCAATCATTCATTCAGAAAACAAAAATTATTGCCACCACATCTATATAATTAAACTAAATTCACTAATAATTTCGAAAATTATGTACTTCTTGTTCTTTTGAATTAAAACATTTTTCTTTTAAGAGAGGTGAAGGACTAATGGATTTTATTCATAGCTTTAAGGCATGGTTACACACTAATGATCATGAAATAGAGACACAAAAACATAGATAAACATAGCATTAAAAACCGAAAACAGAAAGAAATAAAGAACAAGGAATGAATCCACCTTAGTGGCGTCTTCTTCTTGAAGGACCAATGATGTTCTTCAACTCTTCTATGTCCCTTCCTTGCCTTTGTTGCTCCTCCCTCATTGCTCTTTGATCTTCTCTTATTTCTTGGAGAGTGAGGGCGTGTTCATGATGTTCCACCCTTAATTGTTCAACATTATGGCTCAAATCCTCTAAGGGGGTGTTGAGTTGCTCCCAATAGTTGTTGGGAGGAAAGTGCATTCCTTGAGGCATTTGTTGATGATGCGCTTCCTCATGTTCTTCTTGGAGGCCGTGAGGAGCTTCCCTTGTTTGCTCCATCTTTTTCTTGGTAATGGGCTTGTCTTCTTCAATGGAGACATCTCCTTCTATGATAACTCCAGCTGAGTAACATAGATGGCATATAAGGTGGGGGAAGGCTAGCCGTGCCATGTATGAAGGCTTGTCAGCTATTTTGTAGAGTTCATTGGAGATGACTTCATGAACCTCTACTTCTTCACCAATCATGATGCTATGAACCATGATGGCCCGATCCACAGTAACTTCAGATCGGTTGCTTGTAGGGATGATGGATATTTGAATGAACTCCAACCATCCTCTAGCTACAGGCTTGAGGTCCAGTCTTCTTAGTTGGACTGGCTTGCCTTTGGAGTCTACTCTCCATTGGGCGCCTTCCACACATATGTCCATAAGGACTTGGTCCAACCTTTGGTTAAAGTTGACCCTTCTTGTGTAGGGGCGTTCATCACCTTGCATCATGGGTAAGTGAAACGCCAACCTCACATTTTCCGGACTAAAATCCAAGTATTTCCCCCTAACCATTGTGAGATAATTCTTTGGGCTTGGGTTCATACTTTGGTCATGGTTCCTAGTGATCCATGCATTGGCATAGAACTCTTGAACCATCAATAATCCAACTTGTTGCATGGGGTTGGTCAAGACTTCCCAACCTCTTCTTTGAATTTCATGTCGGATCTCCGGATACTCATTCTTTTTGAGCTTGAAAGGGACCTCAGGGATCACTTTCTTCTTTGCCACAACATCATAGAAGTGGTCTTGATGGCTTTTGGAGATGAATCTCTCCTTCTCCCATGACTCAGAGGAAGAAGCTTTTGCTTTCCCTTTTCCTTTTCTTGAGGAAACTCCGGTCTTAGGTGCCATTAATGGTGAATGAAAATCAAAAAGCTTTAGGCTTTTTACCACACCAAACTTAAAATTTGCTTGTCCCCAAGCAAAAAAAGAAAAGAAGAGTAGAAGAAGAAGAAGAAAATATGGTAGAGAGGGAGAAGAGAGGGTTCGGCTATGTGGGAGAATGTGGGTTTATGTTGTGTGAAAATGTAAAAGAAAAGAAGGGTATTTATGGGGAGAGGGGAGGGTATAGGTTTGGCCAAATTGGGTGGGAATGGGTGGGAAATTGAATTTGAATTTTGATGGAGGTAGGTGGGGTGTATGGGGAAGAGGAGGTTGATTTGAATGGTGAATGGAGTAATTGGGACGAGGAATTGAGGTGATTGATGAAGAAGATTGGGAATTGTGACATGGTGAATCACATCACAAAAACAAGAATTAGAAAGTAAGGTGGGAATATGTTAGGTGGGGATCCTGTGGGGTCCACAGATCCTGTAGTGGGGATCCTGTGGGATCCACAGATCCTGAGGTGAAAATAAATACCATTCCTTCACCATATAGGCATGTAACATGCCTTCATGCATCATTCTGGCGTTCAAACGCCCATTGATGCACGTTCTGGGCGTTAAACGCCCATGTGATGCTTGTTTCTGGCGTTGAACGCCAGTTTCAAGCTTGTTTCTGGCGTTCAGCGCCAGATTGTCCTCTGTGTGCGCATTCTGGCGTTAAACGCCAGGATGTAGCTTGTTTTGGGCGTTCAGCGCCAGAAAGATGCTCTGTTCTGGCGTTGAACGCCAGCCAGATGCTCCTTCTGGGCGCTGAACGCCAGCCCGTGCGTCCTCCAGGGTGAAAAAAATTTTTTCTTCTGTTTTTGACTCTGTTTTTATTTTTTTTTTTTGATTTTTTCGTGGCTCCTCATGATCATGTACCTAATTCAACACAAAAATAACACCAAAACAAAATAAAATAAAATTAGATAAATAAAATTGGGTTGCCTCCCAACAAGCGCTTCTTTAATGTCAATAGCTTGACAGTGGCTCTCATGGAGCCACAAGGTGATCAGGTCAACTTAAGTGTGATATTCCCAACACCAAACTTAGAGTTTGGATATGGGGTTTGAACACCAAACTTAGAGTTTGGTTGTGGCTTCACAACACCAAACTTAGAGTTTGACTGTGTGGGCTTTTCTTGACTCTGAACTGAGAGAAGCTCTTCATGCTTACTCTCTTTTGTCACAGAGGGATGGCCATGTGCCTGAAACACAAGGTAATCCCCATTCAATTGGAGGACTAACTCACCTCTGTTGACATCTATCACAGCTCCTGCTGTGGCTAGGAAAGGTCTTCCTAGGATGATGCATTCATCATCTTCCTTCCTAGTGTCTAGGATTATGAAATCAGTGGGGATGTAAAGGCCTTCAACCCTTACTAGCACGTCCTCTACTACTCCATAAGCTTGCCTTATGGACTTATCTGCCAATTGTAATGAGAACAAGGCAGGTTGTACCTCAATGATTCCCAGCTTCTCCATTACAGAGAGTGGCATAAGATTTATCCCTGAACCAAGATCACATAGAGCTTTTTCAAAGCTCATGGTGCCAATGGTGCAAGGTATTGAGAATTTGCCAGGATCTTGTTTCTTTTGAGGTAGAGTTCTCTGAATCCAAGTATCTAGTTCACTAATGAGCAAGGGAGGTTCACTTTCCCAAGTCTCATTACCAAACAGCTTGGCATTCAGCTTCATGATAGCTCC
The DNA here is from genome assembly GCF_014773155.1 of Arachis stenosperma. Lineage (NCBI taxonomy): Eukaryota > Viridiplantae > Streptophyta > Magnoliopsida > Fabales > Fabaceae > Arachis > Arachis stenosperma. Next base: position 34,526,078 of record NC_080386.1, on the reverse strand, counting down.
TAAGTATTGAGCAACCTGCTCTTCAGTTACATCTTCATTCTCTTCAGAGGATGAATATTCTTCAGAGCTCAGGAATGGCAGAAGGAGATTTAAAGGAATCTCTATGGTCTCTAGATGAGCCTCAGATTCCTCAGGATCCTTAATAGGAGACTCCTTCTTGCTTGAGGAACGTCCCAGGAGGTCTTCCTCCCTAGGATTTTCGTCCTCCTCCTCCTTGGTGCATTCGGCCACTTTGATTAGATCAATGGCCTTGCACTCTCCTTTTGGATTTTCTTCTGTATTACTTGGGAGAGTACTGGGAGGAGTGTCAATGACTTTCTTACTCAGCTGGCCTACTTGTGCCTCCAAATTTCTAATGGAGGATCTGGTTTCATGCATGAAACTGAAAGTGGCTTTTGACAGATCAGAGATTATATTGGCTAAATTAGAAGTGTTTTGTTCAGAGTTCTCTGTCTGTTGCTGAGAAGATGATGGATATGGCTTACTATTATTCAGCCTGTTGCGTCCACCATTGTTAAAACCTTGTTGAGGTTTTTGTTGATCCTTCCAGGAGAAATTTGGATGATTTCTCCATGATGAGTTATAGGTGTTTCCATAAGGTTCACCTAAGTAATTAACCTCCGCCATGGCAGGGTTTTCAGGATCATAAGCTTCTTCAGAAGCTACCTCTCTTGTAATGTTGGATGCATGTTGCAATCCATTCAGATTTTGAGAGATCATGTTGACCTGTTGAGTCAACACTTTGTTCTGAGCCAATATGGCATTCAGAGCATCAATTTCAAGAACTCCTTTCTTCTGAGGTACCCCATTATTCACGGAATTCCTCTCAGAGGTATACATGAACTGGTTGTTTGCAACCATGTCAATGAGTTCTTGAGCCTCTTCAGGCGTTTTCTTCAGGTGAATAGATCCACCTGCTGAATGGTCCAATGACATTTTTGAAAATTCAGAGAGACCATAATAAAATATATCTAATATGGTCCATTCTGAAAACATGTCAGATGGACATCTCTTGGTCAGCTGTTTGTATCTTTCCCAGGCTTCATAGAGGGATTCACCATCTTTTTGTTCGAAGGTTTGAACATCCACTCTCAGCTTGCTCAGCTTTTGAGGAGGAAAGAACTTATCCAAGAATGCAGTGACAAGCTTATCCCATGAGTCCAGGCTATCCTTGGGTTGTGAATCCAACCATACTCTAGCTCTGTCTCTTACAGCAAAAGGGAAAAGCAAGAGTCTGTAGACCTCAGGATTAACTCCATTTGTCTTTACAGTGTCACAGATCTGCAAGAACTCAGTTAAAAACTGGTAAGGATCTTCAGATGGAAGTCCATTAAACTTGCAGTTTTGTTGCATTAAAGCAACTAGTTGAGGCTTAAGCTCAAAGTTATTGGCTCCAATGGCAGGAATGGAGATGTTTCTTCCATCAAACTTGGACGTTGGCTTTGTGAAGTCTCCAAGCATTCTCCTTGCATTATTATTATTATTTTCTTCTGCCATGTCTTTCTCTTGTTCGAAAATTTCAAGAAGGTCTCTTCTGGATTGTTGTAATTTAGCTTCTCTTAATTTTCTTTTCAGAGTCCTTTCAGGTTCTGGATCAATTTCAACAAGAGTGCCTTTTTCCCTGTTCCTGCTCATATGAAAGAGAAGAAACAAGAAAAGAAAGAGGAATCCTCTATGTCACAGTATAGAGATTCCTTTATGTTAGTAGAAAAAGGAAGGAGTAGAAGAATGAAGAAGGATGGTTCGGTTTTTGGATGAAGAGAGGTGAAGAGAAGTGTTAGTCATTAAATAATTAAATAGAAGAAGAAAAGAGGAGAGAGATTTTCGAAATTAATTTTTGAAAAAGAGGTTAGTAATTTTCGAAAATTAGAGATAAAATGTAATTAAAATTAAACATGAAACAATTAATTAATTAAAAAGAATTTTTTTTTTTGAAAAAGAGAGAGATATTTTCGAAAATAGAAGAGAGAGAAGTAGTTAGGTGGTTTTGAAAAAGATAAGAAACAAACAAAAAGTTAGTTAGTTGATTGAAAAAGATTTGAAATCAATTTTTGAAAAAGATAGGAAGATAAGAAGTTAGATAAGATATTTTAAAATCAAATTTTGAAAAAGATAAAATTAAATAAAAAAAATAAGATTTTTAATAAAAAGATATTTTGAAAAAGATTTAATTTTTAAAATTACTTAACTAACAAGAAATTACAAGATAAGATTCTAGAATTTAAAGATTGAACCTTTCTTAACAAGAAAGTAACAAACTTCAAATTTTTGAACCAATCACATTACTTGTTAGTTAATTTTCGAAAATTTGATATAAAGATAAGAAAAAGATTTTGAAAATATTTTGAAAAAGATTTTTGAAATTTTCGAAAATAATAAAAAAAATTGAAAAAGATATGATTTTGAAAAAGATTTTGAAAAGATAAGATTTTTAAAATTGAAATTTTGACTTGACTTGTAAGAAACAACTAATTTTGAAAATTTTTGACCAAGTCAACTCAAGTTTTCGAAAATTAGGAGATAAAAAAGGAAAAGATATTTTTGATTTTTAAATTTTTTTAAAGAAAAACACAAAAATGACCCAAAACATGAAAATTTTGGATCAATACACAAAATGCATGCAAGAACACTATGAATGTCAAGATGAACACCAAGAACACTATGAAGATCATGATGAACATCAAGAACATAATTTTGAAAAATTTTTTATGCAAAGAAAACATGCAAGACACCAAACTTAGAAATTTTTAATGCATGGAAAATATGAATGCAAAAATGCACATGAAAAACAAGAAAAGACACCAAACAAGAAAACATCAAGATCAAACAAGAAGACTTATCAAGAACAACTTGAAGATCATGAAGAACACTATGAATGCATGGGGTTTTCGAAAAATGCAAGAAAAAAGAAAAAAAAAATTTTTAAAAGCATGCAATTGACACCAAACTTAAAATTAACATAAGATTCAAACAAGAAACACAAAATATTTTTGATTTTTATGATTTTCTAATTTTTTTGTATTTTTATTAATTTTTTTTCGAAAATATTTTAAAAAAAAAACGAAAAATAAAAGAAAAATTTTTGAAAAAGATTTTTGGAAAGAAAATTACCTAATCTGAGCAACAAGATGAACCGTCAGTTGTCCATACTCGAACAATCCCCGGCAACGGCGCCAAAAACTTGGTGGACGAAATTGTGATTCCTATTTTGTGCCTTTTGGCATCATTGTGAAATTATTCCTTTTAGAAATTGACCTTCTTTCACAACTCCGTTCAACTAACCAGCAAGTGTACTGGGTCGTCCAAGTAATAACCTTACGTGAGTAAGGGTCGAATCCACAGAGATTGTTGGTATGAAGCAAGCTATGGTCACCTTGTAAATCTCAGTTAGGCGGATTAAATATTGATTTATGGGTTTCGAAAATAGAAATAAGAAAATAAATAAAAAAGAGATAGAAATACTTATGTAGATTCATGGGTAGGAACTTCAGATAAGCTGAATGGAGATGCTGTAGAGCTCTCGGACGCCTGCTCTCCTATTCCTTCTATTCAATCCTTCTTACTCCTTTCCATGGCAAGCTTTGTATAGGGGTTCACCATCAACTGTGGCTACTTTCATTCCTCTCGGGGAAATATCCTATGCGGCTGTCACTCGCACAGCTAACCAGTCTGGAGGCATCACCCATGGCTGATGGCTACATCCCATCCTCGCAGTGAAAACTAATGCTCACGCACTCTGTCACAGTACGGCCAATCACCGGTTGGTTCCCGCTTCCTACTGGAATAGAATCCCTCTTTTGCGTCTGTCACTGACGCCCAGCAGGTTGCAAGTTTGAAGCACGTCACAGTCATTCATTACCGGAATCCTACTCGGAATACCACAGACAAGGTTAGACTTTCCGGATTCCCAGGATCCTACTCGGAACACCACAGACAAGGTTGGACTTTTCGGATCCTCATAAATGCCGCCATCCATCTAGCTTATACCACGAAGATTCTGTTGGGGAATCTAAGAGATACACATTCAAGCTTGTGTTGCATGTAGAACGGAAGTGGTTGTCAATCACGCGCGTTCATCAGTGAGAATGATGATGAGGGTTATTAACTCATCACATTCATCATGTTCTTGGGTACGAATGAATATCTTGGAATAAGAATAAAAGAGGAATTGAATAGAAGAAAATAGAACTTCATTAATCTTTTAGGTACAGCAGAGCTCCACACCCTTAATCTATGGTGTGCAGAAACTCCACCGTTGAAAATACATAAGCAAAAGGTCCAGGCATGGCCGAATGGCCAGCCCCCTAAAACGTGATCACAGGATAGAAAATACAATCCAGGATGTCTAATACAATAGTAAAAGGTCCTATATATACTAGACTAGCTACTAGGGTTTACATAAGTAATTGATGCATAAATTCACTTCCGGGGCCCACTTGGTGTGTGCTTGGGCTGAGCTTGATCAATCCACGAGCTAAGGCATTTCTTGGCGTTGAACTTTGAGTTATGACGTGTTTTGGGCGTTCAACTCCGGATCATGACGTTTTTCTGGCGTTTTACTCCAGACAGCAGCATGAACTTGGCATTTAACGCCAAGTTACGTCGTCAATCTTCGAATAAAGCATGGACTATTATATATTGCTGGAAAGCCCTGGATGTCTACTTTCCAACGCCGTTGAGAGCGCGCCATTTGGAGTTCTGTAGCTCCAGAAAATCCATTTCGAGTGCAGGGAGGTCAGAATCCAACAGCATCAGCAGTCCTTTTGTCAGCCTTTTTCAGAGTTTAGCTCAAATCCCTTAATTTCAGTCAGAATTTACCTGAAATCACAGAAAAACACACAAACTCATAGTAAAGTCCAGAAATGTGAATTTAACATAAAAACTAATGAAAACATCCCTAAAAGTAGCTTAAACTTATTAAAAACTATGTAAAAACTATGCCAAAAAGCGTATAAATTATCCGCTCATCAGTCATCCAATCTGAATGAGGGTGAAGCTCTAGCGGTTCATTCTCCTGGCGATCCTACTCAAAATGGCATAGACAAGGTCAAATCTTCTGGATCAGAGAATGCTACTTCTTTGGATTCTAGCCTCTACTACAGAGAGCCTAATCTCCCCAGAAATTGGCTGAACTAGTGAATCAAGAAGTCCCCAACGAAGTCGTGGATTAGCCGTCTGAGAGATGTATAAACATAGCTGGCGGTTTGTGCTTTCCAATCATGTATTCACACGAACCCAAGTAGACACGGGTGGTTGTCAGGTACACTGTCTTAGTATGATGAACAGTGCTGATTGTCACTGATCATCCTATTTACCATGTTGAAGAACGAGTATACATCTTAGAATTAGATCAAACACGGATTGAAGAGAAATAATAATACTTTTATTAATTCATAGAACTCAGCAGGGCTCCTCCCCTCAACCTAGGAGGTTTAGAAACTCATATTGAAAGGAAAGTACAATGGTAAAAATGTGTAAAGTGGCTGAAGATCCTTAACAAAGAGTGATCTTCTACTTTAAATACTAAACTAATGACTAATAAGGGTAAAACAGTCTTTTTAGTGCTAAAATCCGCTTCTGGGGCCCACTTGGTGAGTGTTTAGGCTGAGTTTTGATGAGATCCACGTGCTATGAGGCCTCTAGGGCATTGAACGCTGGCTAGGGGGTCTTCTCTGGGCGTTTGGACACTGGTCTCTTCTCCTTGGGCACTGGACGCCTGGAAGGGGGAAAGAGGCTAGCGTTGGATGCCAGTTTTGGGCCTTCAAATCTGAAGAAAAAGTATGGATTATTATACATTGCTAGAAATCTCTGGAAGTCAGCTTTCTATAGCGTTGAGAATGCTCTATTTGGACTTTTGCAGCTCCAGAAAAGCTCTTCCGAGTGCAGGGAGGTCAGGTCCGGACAGCATCTACAGTGTTTTCTCTGTCTCTGAATCAAACTTTTGCTCCAGCTCCTCAATTTCAACCAGAAAATACCTGAAATTGCATAAAAATACACAAACTCAAAGAAGAATTGATGAGCGGATAATTTATACGCTTTTTGGCTTTGTTTTTAGTAGGATCTAGTTACTTTTAGGGATGTTTTTATTAGTTTTTATGCTAAATTCACATTTCTGGACTTGACTATAAGTTTGTGTGTTTTTCTGTGATTTCAGGTGAATTTTGGCTGAAATTGAAGGACCTGAGCAAAACACTGAAAGAAAGGCTGACAAAGGACTGCTGATGCTGATGGATTCTGACCTCCCTGCACTCGAAATGGATTTTCTGGAGCTACAGAACTTCAAATGGCGCTCTTCCAACGGCGTTAGAAAGTAGACATCTAGGGCTTTGTTTGAGAATTGACGACGCAAACTGGCGCTCAACGCCAGTTATACGCTGCAGTCTGGAGTTAAACGCCAGAAACACGTCACGAACCAGAGTTGAATGCCAGAAACAGGTTACAACCTGGCGTTCAACTCCAGAAATAGCCTCTGCACGTGGATAGCTAAAGCTCAGCCCAAGCACACACCAAAGTGGGCCCCGAAAGTGGATTTCTGCACTTAGACTTACTTCTGTAAACCCTAGTAACTAGTTTAGTATAAATAGAACTTTTTACTATTGTATTTACATCTTTGGTCTCAGTTTTATTCAATTATTTATCTTAGGAGGCTATTGATCAGGCCTAAGGGGGCTGGCCTCTCGGCCATGCCTGAACCTTTATCACTTATTTATTTTCAACGGTAGAGTTTCTACACTCCATAGATTAAGGTATGGAGCTCTGCTGTACCTCGAGTATTAATGCAATTACTACTATTTTCTATTCAATTCACTTATTCCTATTCTAAGATATTCATTCGCACCCAAGAACATGATGAATTTGATGATTATGTGACGCTCATCATCATTCTCACCTATGAACGCGTGCCTGATAACCACCTTCGTTCTACATGCAACAAGCTTGAATGTGTATCTCTTGGATTCCTTAATCAGAATCTTCGTGGTATAAGCTAAATTGATGGCGGCATTCATGAGAATTCGGAAAGTCTAAACCTTGTTTGTGGTATTCCGAGTAGGATTCAATGATCGAATGACTGTGACGAGCTTCAAACTCGCGAGTGCTGGGCGTAGTGACAGACGCAAAAGGAGGATGAATCCTATTCCAGTATGAACGAGAACCGACAGATGATTAGCCGTCCTCTGACAGAGCATTTTGGACCTTTTTCACTGAGAGGATGGGATGTAGCCATTGACAATGGTGATTTCCTACATACAGCTTGCCATGGAAAGGAGTAAGGAGGATTGGATGGAAGTAGTAAGAAAGCAGACGTTCTAGAGCCATACAGCATCTCCATACGCTTATCTGAAATTTCTACCAATGAATTTACATAAGTATTTCTATCCTATTTTATTTATCTTTTATTTGTCCTTTAATTATCTAATCCAATCACATTTGAATCTGCCTGACTGAGATTTACAAGATGACCATAGCTTGCTTCATACCAACAATCTTTGTGGGATCGACCCTTACTCACGTAAGGTATTACATGGACGACCCAGTGCACTTGCTGGTCAATTACTCGAAGTTGTGACAAATTATGAATTAAGATTAGTGCACCAAGTTTTTGGAGCCATTACCAGAGATCACAATTCTGCGTACCAAGTTTTTGGCACCGTTGCCGGGGATTGTTCGAGTTTGAACAACTGACTGTTCATCTTGTTGCTCAGATTAGGTAATTTTGTTTTATTTTATTTCTTATTTTCGAAAAAAATATAAATAATATATTTTTCTTCCTTTTTCGTTTTTCCAAAAATAATTTTCGAAAAAAATTACAAAAAAAAATTTACAAATTCATAAAATCAAAAATATTTTTGTTTCTTGTTTGAGTCTAGTGTCAATTTTTAAGTTTGGTGTCTTGCACGTGTTTGTTTTTCTCAAGAATTTTCAAAAATTCATCATATGTTCTTCATGATCTTCAAGTTGTTCTTGGCCAGTCTTCTTGTTTGATCTTTATATTTTCTTGTTGTGTGTCTTTTCTTGTTTCTCATATGCATTTTTGCATTCATATCATCTAAGCATTGAAAATTTCTAAGTTTGGTGTCTTGCATGATTTTCTTTTCTTAAAAATTTTCAAAAATAAGTTCTTGATGTTCATCTTGATCTTCAAAGTGTTCTTGGTGTTCATCTTGACATTCATAGTGTTCTTGCATACATCATTTATTTGGATCCAAAACTCTCATGCATTGAGTCTTTTTTGTGTTTTTCTCTCTCATCATTAAAAATTCAAAAAAAAATCAAAAAATATATCTTTCCCTTTTTCACTCATAAATTTTCAAAAATTTGGATTGAATTTTTCAAAATTTTTAAAATTTAGTTGTTTCTTATGAGTCAAATCAAATTTTCAATTTTAAAAATCTTATCTTTTTCAAAATCTTTTTCAAAAATTATATCTTTTTCATTTTTTATTTATTTTCGAAAATTTTAAAAATATTTTTCAAAAATCATTTTCTTAATTTTTTCTCATAATTTTCGAAAATATTATCAACAATTAATGTTTTGATTCAAAAATTTCAAGTTTGTTACTTGCTTGTTAAGAAAGATTCAAACTTTAAGTTCTAGAATCATATCTTGTGATTACTTGTGAGTCAAGTCATTAATTTTGATTTTAAAATTCAAATCTTTTTCAAAACTAATTTATATCATATCTTTTTCAAAATTCTATCTTTTTCAAAAATTTTGATTTTAAAATATCTTTTCTAACTTCTTATCTTCTTATCTTTTCAAAATTTGATTTTCAAATCTTTTTCAATCAACCAACTAACTTTATGTTTGTTTATTATCTTTTTCAAAACCATCTAACTACCCTTCTCTCTCTAATTTTTGAAAATTATATCCCTCTTTTTCAAAATTCAATTCTAATTAACTAATTGTTTTAATTTCAATTTAATTTAGTTTAATTTTTATTTTCGAATTTTAATTTTTAGTTTAATTATTTTCGAAAACTTCTCTCACTCTTCTCATTCTATTTATTTATTCATCTACTAACACTTCTCCTCACCCAAAATTCGAACCCCTTCTTCTCCTCTGTGTTTGAATTCTTCTCTTCTTCATTCCTTCCCTTCTTTTCTTCTACTAACACAAGGGAATCTTTATACTGTGGTAAAGAGGATCCCTATTATTATTTTCTATTCCCTCCTTTTTCATATGAGCAGGAGCAAGGACAAGAACATCCTTGTTGAAGCAGATCCATAACCTGAAAGGACTCTGAAGAGAAAACTAAGAGAAGCTAAATTACAACAATCCAGTGAGCACCTTACAGGAATTTTCGAAAAAGAAGAGGAGATGGCAGCCGAAAATAATAATAATGCAAGGAGGATGCTTGGGGATTATTCTACACCTACTTCCAAGTTTGATGGAAGGAGCATCTCCATCCCTGCCATTGGAGCAAACAATTTTGAGCTGAAACCTCAGCTAGTTGCTCTAATACAACAGAACTGCAAGTTCCATGGACTTCCATCAGAAGATCCCTATCAGTTTTTAACTGAATTCTTGCAGATCTGTGAGACTGTAAAGACGAATGGAATAAATCCTGAAGTCTACAGGCTCATGCTTTTCCCTTTTGCTGTAAGAGACAGAGCTAGAACATGGTTGGACTCACAACCTAAGGATAGCCTGGACTCTTGGGATAAGCTGTTCACGGCCTTTTTGGCTAAGTTCTTTCCTCCTCAAAAGCTGAGCAAGCTTAGAGTGGATGTTCAGGCATTCAAACAAAAAGATGGTGAATCCCTCTATGAAGCTTGGGAAAAATACAAACAGATGACCAAAAGGTGTCCTCCTGACATACTTTCAGAATGGACCATTCTGGATATATTCTATTATGGTCTGTCTGAGTTCTCTAAGATGTCACTGGACCATTCTGCTGGTAGATCCATTCACCTAAAGAAAATGCCAGCAGAAGCTCAAGAACTTATTGACATGGTTGCAAATAATCAATTCATGTACACTTCTGAGAGGAATTCCATGAATAATGGGACGCCTCAGAAGAAGGGAGTTCTTGAAATTGATGCTCTGAATGCCATATTGGCTCAGAACAAAGTGTTGACTCAGCAAGTCAACATGATTTTCCAAAGTCTGAATGGATGGCAAAATGCATCCAACAGTAATAAAGAGGCATCTTCTGAAGAAGAAGCTTATGATCCTGATAACCCTGCAATAGCAGAGGTAAATTACATGGGTGAACCTTATGGAAACACCTATAATTCATCATGGAGAAATCATCCAAATTTCTCATGAAAGGATCAACAAAAGCCTCAACAAGGCTTTAACAATGGTGGAAGAAACAGGCTCAGCAATGGCAAGCCTGTTCCATCATCTTCTCAGCAACAAACAGAGAATTATGAACAAAATACATCTAATTTAGCAAACTTAGTCTCTGATCTGTCTAAGGCCACTTTAAGTTTCATGAGTGAAACAAGGTCCTCCATAAGAAACTTGGAGGCACAAGTAGGCCAACTGAGTAAGAAAATCACTGAAACCCCTCCTAATACTCTCCCAAGTAATACTAAAGAGAATCCAAAAGGAGAGTGCAAGGCCATTGATATAATGAACATGGCCGAACCTACAAGGGAAGGAGAGGACATGAATCCCAATGAGGAAGACCTCCTGGGACGTCCAGTAATCAATAAGGAGTTTCCCTCTGAGGAACCAAAGGAATCTGAGGTTCATCTAGAGACCATAGAGATTCCATTAAACCTCCTTATGCCCTTCATGAGCTCTGATGAGTATTCTTCTTCTGAAGAGAACGAGGATGTTACTGAAGAGCAAGTTGCTAAGTACCTTGGTGCAATCATGAAGCTGAATGCCAAATTATTTGGTAATAAGACTTGGGAAGATGAACCTCCCTTGCTCATCAATGAACTGAGTGATCTGGATCAACTGACATTGCCTCAGAAGAAACAGGATCCTGGAAAGTTCTTAATACCTTGTACCATAGACATCATGACCTTTGAAAAGGCTCTGTGTGACCTTGGGTCAGGGAAAAACCTCATGCCACTCTCCGTAATGAAGAAACTAAGAACTCTTGAGGTAAAAGAAGCCAATTTCTCATTAGAGATGGCAGACAGATCCATGAAAATAGCTTATGGAAAAGTAGAGGACATGTTAGTAAAGGTTGAAGGCCTTTACATCCCTGCTGATTTCATAATCCTGGATACTGGAAAGGATGAGGATGAATCCATCATCCTAGGAAGACCCTTCCTAGACACAGCAAGAGCTGTGATTGATGTGGACAGAGGAGAATTGACCCTTCAACTAAATGAGGACAACCTTGTGTTTAAAACTCAAGGATCTCTCTCTGTACCCATGGAGAGGAAGCATAAAAAGCTTCTCTCACTGCAGAGTCAACCAAAGCCCCCACAGTCAAACTCTAAGTTTGGTTTTGGGAGGTGATGAGCGGATAATTTATACGCTTTTTGGAATTATTTTTAGGTAGTTTTTAGTAAGTTCAAGCTACTTTTAGGATTGTTTTCATTAGTTTTTATGTTAAATTCACATTTCTGGACTTTACTATGAGTTTGTGTGTTTTTCTGTGATTTCAGGTAATTTCTGGCTGAAAATGAGGGACTTGAGCAAAACTCTGAAAAAAGCTGACAAAAGGACTGCTGATGCTGTTGGAATTTGACCTCCCTGCATTTGAAAGAGATTTTCTGGAGCTACAGAACTCCAAATGGCGCACTCTTAACGGCGTTGGAAAGTAGACATCCAGAGCTTTCCAGCAATATATAATAGTCCATACTTTATTTGGAAATTGACGACGTAACATGGCGTTGAACGCCGAGTACATGCCGCTGTCTGGAGTTAAACGCCAGAAACACGTCATGATCCGGAGTTGAACGCCCAAAACACGTTATAACTTGGAGTTCAACTCCAAGAAAAACCTCAGCTTGTGGATAGATCAAGCTCAGCCCAAGCATACACCAAGTGGACCCCGGAAGTGGATTTATGCATCAATTACTTACTCATGTAAACCCTAGGAGCTAGTTTATTATAAATAGAACTTTTTGCTATCATATTAGCATCCTGGATTGTATTTTGAATCCTGTGATCACGTTTTAGGGGGCTGGCCATTCGGCCATGCCTGAACCTTTCACTTATGTATTTTCAACAGTGGAGTTTCTACACACCATAGATTAAGGGTGTGGAGCTCTGCTGTACCTCAAGTTTCAATACAATTACTATTACTTTCTATTCAATTCTCTTTTATTCTTATTCCAAGATATACGTTGCACAACACTTTGATGAATGTGATGATCCGTGACACTCATCATCATTCTCACCTATGAACGCGCGTGATTGACAACCACTTTCGTTCTACTTTAGGCCAGGCGCATATCTCTTAGATTCCACAACAGAATCTTCGTGGTATAAGCTAGATAGATGGTGGCATTCATGGGGATCCGGAAAGTCTAACCTTGTCTGTGGTATTCCGAGTAGGATCCTGGGAATCCGGAAAGTCTTACCTTGTCTGTGGTATTCCGAGTAGGATTCCGGTATTGAATGACTGTGACGAGCTTCAAACTCTTGAAGGCTGGGCGTGATGACAAACGCAAAAGAATCAATGGATTCTATTTCAACCTGATTGAGAACCGACAGATGATTAGCCGTGCTGTGACAGAGTATTTGGACCATTTTTACTGAGAGGATGGGATGTAGCTATCAACAAGGGTGATGCCTCCAGACGATTAGCCGTGCAGTGACAGCGCATAGGACCATTTTCCCGAGAGGATTGAAAGTAGCCATTGATGATGGTGATGCCCTACATACAGCTTGCCATGGAAAGGAGTAAGAAGGATTGGATGAATGTAATAAAAAAGTAGAGATACGAGAGGAGCACAGCATCTCCATGCACTTATCTGAAAGTCCCACTATTGATTTACATAAGTATTTCTATCCCTTTTTATTTTCTATTTATTATTGATTTTCGAAACCCATAACCATTTAATCTGCCTAACTGAGATTTATAAGGTGACCATAGCTTGCTTCATACCAACAATCTCTGTGGGATCGACCCTTACTCACGTAAGGTATTACTTGGATGACCCAGTACACTTGCTGGTTAAGTTGAACGGAGTTGTGATCATGCCAGGGATTATTAAGATCCCAATTCATCACACCATGATCTCTTTCGGGTATTTTTGATTTCATACAAATACAAAGAGACCAACTTTAAGGTTCACAATTTCGTCCACCAAGTTTTTGGCGCCGTTGCCGGGGATTGTTTGAGTATGGACAACTGACGGTTCATCTTATTGCTCAGATTAGGTAATTTTCTTTTCAAAATTTTTTAAAAATCTTTTTCAAAACTTTCTTTTCTTTTTCGTTTTTCCACAAATATTTTCGAAAAAAATTTATAAAAATCCAAAAAAAAATTAGAAAATCATAAAAATCAAAAATATTTTGTGTTTCTTGTTTGAGTCTAGTGTTAATTTTTAAGTTTGGTGTCAATTGCATGCTTTAAAAATTTTTTCTTGCATTTTTCGAAAATTCCATGCATTCATAGTGTTCTTCATGATCTTCAAGTTGTTCTTGATAAGTCTTCTTGTTTGATCTTGATGTTTTCTTGTTTTGTGTTGTTTGTTGTGTATTTCGTTTGTTAGAGTCTATGCATTAAAGATTTCTAAGTTTGGTGTCTTGCATGTTTTCTTTGCATCAAAAATTTTTCAAAATTATGTTCTTGATGTTCATCATGATCTTCGAAGTATTCTTGGTGTTTTTCTCTTTCATAATTAAAAATTCAAAAATCAAAAAAATATCTTTTCCTTACTTTTCTCCAAAATTTCAAAAATTTGAGTTGACCAAGTCAAAAATTTTTAAAATTAGTTGTTTCTTACAAGTCAAGTCAAATTTTCAATTTTAAAAAAATCTTATCTTTTCAAAATCTTTTTCAAAAATTATATCTTTTTCATTTTTTTCTATTTTTCAAAAATTTCAAAAATCTTTTTCAAAATATTTTCAAAATCTTTTTATTATCTTTATATCAAATATTCAAAAATATGCTATGGTGGACGAAATTGTGATCCTTATTCTTTAAGTTGCACTCCTTGTAAAATTATGGAATTTAAGAAATTGGCACGAGGGAACCATGGATCATTTGTGATCAATGTTCTAACTATTTTGAGAGGCATCATTATTATGGCACTGGTTGAATCCACAACTCCGTTCAACTAACCAGCAAGTGTACTGGGTCGTCCAAGTAATAAACCTTACGTGAGTAAGGGTCGATCCCACAGAGATTGTTGGTATGAAGCAAGCTATGGTCACCTTGTAAATCTCAGTCAGGCAGATTAAATATTGATTTATGGTTTTGAAAATTAATAATAAAAGGAAATAATAAAAGGGATAGAATACTTATGCAGATTCATTGGTGGGAATTTCAGATAAGCATATGGAGATGCTGCATGGCTCAAGGACGCCTGCTTTCCTACTGCTTCAACTCAATCTTTCTTACTCCTTTCCATGGCAAGTTGTGTATAGGGGTTCACCATCAGCGGTGGCTACTTTCAATCCTCTCGGGAAAATGGTCCTCTGCGGCTGTCACTCGCATGGCTAACGTCTGGAGGCATCACCCATGGTGATGGCTACATCCATCCTCGCAGTGAAAAACTACGCTCACGCACTCTGTCACAGCACGGCTAATCATGGTTGGTTCCCGCTCCTACTGGAATAGAATCCCTTGATTCTTTTGCGTCTGTCACTAACGCCCAGCACTTGCGAGTTTGAAGCACGTCACAGTCATTCATTACCGGAATCCTACTCGGAATACCACAGACAAGGTGAGACTTTCCGGATTCCCAGGATCCTACTCGGAATACCACAGACAAAGGTGAGACTTTCCGGATCCTCATAAATGCCGCCATCTATCTAGCTTATACCACGAAGATTCTGTTGGGGAATCTAAGAGATACACATTCAAGCTCTGTTGCATGTAGAACGGAAGTGGTTGTCAATCACGTGCGTTCATAAGTGAGAATGATAATGAGGGTTATCTAATCATCACATTCATCATGTTCTTGGGTGCGAATGAATATCTTGGAATAAGAATAAAGAGAATTGAATAAAAGAAAATAGAACTGCATTAATACTTGAGGTACAGCAGAGCTCCACACCCTTAATCTATGGTGTGCAGAAAACTCCACCGTTGAAAATACATAAGTGAAAGGTTCAGGCATGGCCGAATGGCCAGCCCCATGATCTGAGAACTATGCGTCCCAAGATGTCAAATACATTAGTTAAATGTTTATTTATAATAAACTAGCTCCTAGGGTTACATGAGTAAGTAATTGATGCATAAATCCACTTCCGGGGCCCACTTGGTGTATGTTTGGGCTGAGCTTGATCGATCCACGAGCTGAGGCTTCTCTTGGAGTTGAACTCCGAGTTATGACGTGTTTTGGGCGTTCAACTCCGGATCATGACGTTTTTCTGGCGTTTAACTCCAGACAGCAGCATGAACTTGGCGTTCAACGCCAAGTTACGTCGTCAATTTCCGAATAAAGTATGGACTATTATATATTGCTGGAAAGCCCTGGATGTCTACTTTCCAACGCCGTTGAGAGCGTGCCAATTGGAGTTCTGTAGCTCCAGAAAATCCATTTCGAATGCAGGGAGGTCAGATTCCAACAGCATCAGCAGTCCTTTTGTCAGCCTTTTTCAGAGTTTTGCTCAAGTCCCTCAATTTCAGCCAGAATTTACCTGAAATCACAGAAAAACACACAAACTCATAGTAAAGTCCAGAAATGTGAATTTAACATAAAAACTAATGAAAACATCCCTAAAAAGTAGCTTGAACTTACTAAAAACTACTTAAAAACAATGCCAAAAAGCGTATAAATTATCCGCTCATCACAACACCAAACTTAAATTGTTGCTTGTCCCAAGCAACTGAAATCAATTAGGATAAAAAGAAGAGAATATACTATAAATTCCAGAATATCAATGAATATTAATTATAATTAGATGAGCGGGACTTGTAGCTTTTTGCTTCTGAACAGTTTTGGCATCTCACTTTTTCCTTTGAAGTTTTGAATGATTGGCTTCTCTAGGAACTTAGAATTTCGGATAGTGTTATTGACTTTCCTAGTTAAGTATGTTGATTCTTGAACACAGCTACTTATGAGTCTTGGCCGTGGCCCTAAGCATTTTGTTTTCCAGTATTACCACCGGATACACAAATGCCACAGACACATAACTGGGTGAACCTTTTCAGATTGTGACTTAGCTTTGCTAAAGTCCCCAGTTAGTGGTATCCAGAGCTCTTAAGCACACTCTTTGCCTTGGATCACGACTTTAACACTCAGTCTCAAGCTTTTCACTTGGACCTTCATGACACAAGCACATGGTTAGGGACAGCTTGATTTAGCCGCTTAGGCCTGGATTTAATTTCCTTGGGCCCTCCTATCCATTGATGCTCAAAGCCTTGGATCCTTTTTACCCTTGCCTTTTGGTTTTAAGGGCTATGGCTTTTCTACTGCTCCTTCTTTCTATATACTCTTTTTAGCTCCCCTTTTTTTTTTCGAATGCTTCTTCTTTTTCACTGCTTTTTCTTGCTTCAAGAATCAATTTCATGATTTTTCAGATCATCAATAACATTTCTCTTGTTCATCATTCTTTCAAGAGCCAATAATTTTAACATTCATAAACAACAAGATCAAAAGACATATGCACTGTTCAAGCATTCATTCAGAAAACAAAAAGTATTGTCACCACATCAATATAATTAAATTAATTCAAGGATAAATTCGAAATCATGTTCTTGTTCTTTTGAATTAAAACATTTTTCTTTAAGAGAGGTGAAGGATTAAGAATTTATTCATAGCTTTAAGGCATGGTTACATACTAATGATCATGAAATAAAGACACAAAACATAAATAAACACCATACTAAAAACCGAAAATAGAAAGAAATAAAGAACAAGGAATGAATCCACCTTAGTGGCGTCTTCTTTTGAAGGACCAATGATGTTCTTCAACTCTTCTATGTCCCTCCTTGCCTTTGTTGCTCCTCCTCATTGCTCTTTGATCTTCTCTTATTTCTTGGAGAATGATGGAGTGTTCATGATGTTCCACCCTTAGTTGTTCAACATTATGGCTTAAATCTTCTAAGGAGGTGTGAGTTGCTCCCAATAGTTGTTGGGAGGAAAGTGCATTCCTTGAGGCATTTGTTGATGGTGAACTTCCTCATGTTCTTCTTGAGGGCCGTGGGGA